>NW_024081589.1:302107-436985 GCF_003009895.1 Hyaena hyaena
AAAAAAAAAAAAAAAAGAAAAGAAAAAGATTGTATCAAAGGAAAAAAAAAAAAAAAAAAAGAATTCAGAGATCAGAACTCACCTCCCTCAGCTCCCAACTGTTCGACAGATGACGTTTGGACATGTGAAAAGCAACAATCTGCTTTTTAAATTATAATGTTTCATTTCATCTGATTAGAAAATATAGGATCATTGTAAAAAAAAATAAGAACATGCAGAAAGTCATAGCGGAGAAAGTGAAATTCTGTACAATTCTTTTATTCACAGATACCACTGTTAAGGCTTTGATGAACATATTTTCTAAAATATTTTTAATCTTTATTTATTTTTGAGAGAGAAAGAGTTGGGGAGGGACAGGGAGAGAGGGAGACACAGAATCTGAAACAGGCTTCAGGCTCTGAGCTGTCAGCACAGAGCCCAACACAGAGCTCAAACTCACAAACTGTGAGATAATGACCTGAGCCGAAGTCGGAAGCTTAACCAACTGAGCCACCCACGTGCCCTGGAAATCATATTTTTATTATTTTTCTATATATGCCGGTTAGTACACACACACATACACATAGAGTTGGAGCAATGCTAATCCATGGTGCCTTATATTCTTTTTCTCCCATTTAATACCTATTGGAGCAGATTGCTTTCCACAGATGTCTTTTTCTCCAGGATGATTTCTCTCCTGGGCTTTTGACTTCCTGTTCTCCAGTCTATTCTGAGCCAGCTTCAGGCTGATTCAGGCCCTGGCTCCAAGCCCAAAGGAGTTTTGCCCCTGTGGACTTGCCTCAGGCATGTGACTGCTCAGTGACTATGTTTGCACCTGCGACCTGGTTGGGAAGAAGACAGGAAATGACAGCTCTGGGGAACAGGTAAAAGAAGCAAACCAGAATCTGTGAGTCCCTTAAGTCACAGATTCCAGTCTTCCTTTACTGAAGCACAGCAATTAGAACCAAAGCCATAGGCTAACAGGGAGTGAGGGAATGCAAATGGGCACTGGGATGACCGAGGAAAACCCAAGGTTAATAACGATCCTGTGATAAATGTCAAAAATTACACCCCAGATGTGATTTCAACTTTGGCAAAACACGCATGGGTCAGAGACTGTAGTTCTCAATACTTTAGGAGTGGTTTCGTTAGCATTTCACCATATTTTCCATTTCATTCAATATTCTTTGAAAGAATGGCTTTTAAAAAGAATGGCCTTTGGGGCACCTGGGTGGCTTAGTCTGTTAAGCGTCCGACTTTCACTTAGGTCATGATCTCGCGGTTCATGGGTTCGAGCCCCGCATCGGGCTCTGTGCTGACTGCCAGCTCAGAGCCTGGAGCCAATTTCAGAGTCTGTATCTCCCTCTCTCTCTGACCCTCCCCTGCTCGTGCTGTCTCTCTCTCTCTCTCTCCTCTAGAAATAAGTAAAACATTAAAAAAAAAAAAAAGAATGGCCTTTGAAAGGACACATGGATAGCTTAGTGGGTTAAGCGTCCGACTCTTGACTTTGGCTAAGGTCATGATCTCTTGGTTCAGTTGGGTTCGTGAGATCGAACTCCACCTTGAGCTCCATGATCACAGCATGGAGCCTTCTTGGGATTCTCTCTCTCCCTCTCTTTCTACCCCTTCCCGGCTCGCTCTTTCTCTCTCTCAAAAATAAATAAAATAAACTTAAAAAAAATAAGAATGGCTTTTTAATGACAGCTTGCTTTTGTGCATCTGGGTAGCTCAGTCTGTTAAGGGTCCATCTTCAGCTCAGGTAATGATCTCGTGGTTCATGAGTTCAAGCCCTGTGTTGGGCTTTGTGCTGACAAGTCAGAGCCTGGAGCTTGCTTCAAATTCTGTGTCTCCCTCTCTTTCTGCCCCTCCCCTCCTTGCTTGCTTTCTCTCTGTCTCTCTCTCTCTGTCTCTCTTAAAATAAATAAATAAAATTTTAAAAAACAGCTGGCTTTTTATATTAAGAATGACAGAAAATATATTAATAAAATAGAATATTTAAGCAAATAATGAGATTAAAGCCTCAACTGGTGGAAGTATCTTTTGAACCTGGTTTTGAGCCTGATATACCTAGAAGGAATTGAGGCTGAGTGTAGTTCAAAACATAAATGGCAGGGGAATGATGCATAGGCAAAAAGTATAAAGAAACAATTCATAGAAATAGCACATATGGCCCATAAATACATTAAAAACCCACCCAATCTCATTCATAGTCAAAGAAAAACAAATTAAGATTGAAAAAAGATTGATGTTTAGGTTGGAAAGAGTACAAGGAAAGGGACATCCCCAGACACCCTGCTTTGGAATACAGATTGATGCAACCTTTATAGAGGCCCGTTGGGCATGATCTCTCTAAGTTGTAAGTGCACTTACCTTTTGTCCGCAGTATTCCTCTTCTGGGAAACATTGCTACAGAAATAAAAAATTGAGGGAAAAGGAAGCAAGATGGTGGAGAAGTAGGGAGCTCCATACATTTTGCTTGCCCGCATCTCTAAAACAGAGAAGGCCTGAAGCCATAGGACACTGAACCGCAGGAGTCTGGGAGGAAAGAGACAGATTCCACTAAGAAGACAGCCTCATAGGTGCGTGATTGTGAACTGGGGAAGATAAAAACGGGCCAGGACCCAGAGACATGGAGGGGAGGGAGCCCCTCCGCGGAGAGCTGCGGAGAGACAAGAGGAAGAGAAAGAACTGCTGAAACTGCTCATAGAACCTTCCCTGGAGAAGAGAAAAACCTTGGCCTGGGCGAAGTATCCTATTTTTAGCTGTGGTGCTATCTTTGGAGTGGGTGCCACGGTCCCAGGCGGCACGAGGAGAAACTGCTCCGCTGCTCTCCTGGCTAGATCCCACACTGGGAAGCGGCTCCGCCAATGGGATTACATTTTGGGTGGTATTAATAAAGCATGCGGACTAAGATCTGGAAACGAGGTGGGGCTTGGGGCATAGAGCATGGCCCACCTTGACTATGCCCACGGCACAGGGATATCAGACCCAAAAGAGTGATTTGCAAAACTTGGTTGGAGAAAGGACTGGGGCACCACCATTTTTCTCCCCACAACCTCCAAGGCGGAACCTCAGGGAGCGTAGTGGGACCACCGTGGAGGCGAGACCTGCCTACACCAAACCACATCCATCTGCCCTGGAGAGCTGCTTCTGCTTTTTTTTTTTTTCCCTAGAGCCTGGGGCAAGACCAACATTGATGCATTGCCGTGATTAATTCTAGATCAATTCTATATATTCAGATATATTTTCCCTTGTCTCATTCTTTTCCCTCCCCTCTGCTGGACTGGGCACGCTAGTCACTGGTTTGCTTAAACAGCCACATTTAATCCATTCTCTAGATGCATATTCCATACCTCTGTCATTACCTTCCTTTCTCTCTCTCTCTGGAATAATCAGACAATATAGTTTCTTTGGGTAACATTATCTTCATTTCTTTCTCCTCGCCTCCTACCATATTCTTCTCTTTCGCTCTCTGAATTAAGCCTCTTAGTCTCTCTGCCTGGTCATTGTCAAATTTCTCTTTCTCCCATCCCCTTTCATTTTTCTCTTTGTATAGCTCTTCCATCAGCACTGCAAACACCCTGATCTTTATTTGTAGCTGGGAATTCTGGTTTTATGCTTTAAGACTGCCTTTTGTCTTTTGTCTTTTCTTTCTTTTCTTTTCTTTTCCTTTTTTTCTTTTTCCCTTTTGGTTTGACTGTTTGTTGGAGTTGTCTGTGTGTTTGTGTGTCTTTGTTCCCTGTGTGTTTGTCTGTCTGTGTTCCTTTTCAGGGCTACCTCAAGAACAAGCCAAAGTACACATGGTGGAGAGTCCAAAATATCACTATGAGTAGGGAAATAAAATAACCAAAGTCTCAACAAGAAGACCAAGAGACACCATTCAAAGAACACTTCCTGAATGGACAGACCCTGGACACTAAATAGCAGTACTCAAAGGTGCAGAGCACATAACAAGATTTCAAAACTAACAAGAGACAGAAGGCTAGCCAAAATGACGAAACGGAAGAAATCTCCTCTAAAGAAATTCCAGGAAAAAGTGACAGCTAAAGAACTGCTCAAAACAGATATAAGCAACATAACTGAACAAGAATTTAGAACAATAGTCATAAAATTAATCACTAGGCTTGAAAAAGGCATGGAAGACATCATAGAAACTATAGCTATAAAGATTAGGGAGCTTAAAAACAGTTTTGATGAGAGGAGAGAGGACAAGATCGCGGAGAAATGGGGAGCTCCGTACATTTCACTTGCCCCCATATCTCACATGGAGAAGGCATGAAGCCATAGGAACCCTTACAGAATCCAGGAGTTTGGGAGGAAAAGGAGACAGAGTCTGCTGAGGAAACCTTCTAGCGTGAGTGCGAACTGGGGAAGATAAAATCGGACCGGGACCAGAGACACAGAGGGACGGGGCTGGGGGGGGGGGAAGGATCCGCCTCTGCGGGGAGCCACAGTGAGTCTAGGGGAAAAAAGATTGGCTGAAACTGCTCAAGACACTAGCCTGTCGCTGGCGAAGAGAATAACCTCCACTTGAGACACAGAGGGATCCAATTTCCTGCTCTCCAGCTGACCCTAGGTGGGACGCATTCATCCAAGGCAATCCCCAGGGAAACTGCTCCCCACTCACCAGCTCGACCTGGAGGGGACGTGCGGTGGCCGCACCTTTGTGCTTCTGGCTCGGCTGGATCCCTAGGGGGGAGGTGAAAGGCTTAAAATTTCTCAGAGATTTGCCCACGAGTTTATATTTCAGGCGACGGGACACAGAGGGATCCGGTTTCCTGCTGTCCAGCTGACCCTATGCGGGATGCACAGGTCCTAGGAGACCCCGGGGTGAAACTGCACCTTGCTCACCAGCGCGACCTGGAGGAGACGGGAGCAGCAGCTTCTGGCTCGATCCCCAGGAGGAAGCTGAGAGGCTTGAAACTGCTCTGAGGGGCTCGCCTGCGAGTTTATATTTCGGGTAATTTCAATGAGGCGCGTGACTGAAATCTGGAAATGAGGCCTGGCTTGGGATACAGAACACGGCCCACCTTAGCTACGCCCCCAGCACAGGGAGTTTACACACCCAAAAAAGTGAGTTGCAACACTTGGTTCAAGAAGGGACTGGGGCGCCGCCACTCTTCTCCCCACAACCGCCAAGGCAGGACTCCCGAGGGATGCACTGAACCAAATCACACCCATTCCTGCTAGAGAACTGCCCTCTCCTTTTTTAATTTTTTTAATTTTAATTTTTTTCTTTATCAGATACGGGGCAAGACCAACATGGATGCACTGCCCTGATTAATTCTGGTCAATGGCTTGCTTAAACAGTCACATTTAATCCATTCTCTAGATGTAAATTCTACACCTCTCTACCTTTTCATCTCTTTCTCTCTGGAGTAATCAGACTATATAGTTTCTCTGGATAACACCATCGTCATTTCTTTCACCTCTTCAACCATATTCCACTCTTTTGCTCTTTGAAAGAAGCCTCTTGTTCCTTCTGCCTGGTCATTTCATTTCCAATTTCGCTTCATCCCCTCCCTGTCATTTCTCTCTTTCTCTATGCTCTTCCACCAGCACTGCATACACACGGCTATTTTTTTGTAGCTGAGAAATCTGGTTACATGCTTTAAACTGTTATTTGTCTATTGGGTTTCTCCTTTTTACCTTTTCTTTTCTTCTTTTTTTTTCTTTTTTATGTGTTTTTATTTCTTATTGTTCGCCTTCCCTCCTTCCTCTTTTCTCTTTTCTTTTTCGTTTTCCCTTTTGGTTTGCCTGTCTGTTTGATTTGTCTGTTCGTTTGTGTGCCTTTGTTCCCTGTGTGTTTGTCTGTCTGTTTTCTTCTCCAGGGCTACCTCAAGAAACAAGCTAAAGTACACATGCTGGAGAGTCCCAAATACCATTACTAGTAGGAAAATAAAATAACCAAGGTCTCAACAAAAGAGACCAATAGATATCATTCAAAGAACACTTTCTGAATGGAAAGGCCCTGGACAAAGAGCCTTCTTTGGTACAGCAGCATTCACAGGTGCAGAGGGCATAACAAGCTTTTAAAACTGCCAAGAGATAGAAAGCTAACCAAAATGACGAAATGAAAGAGCTCTCCTCCAAAGAAATTCCAGGAAGAATTGACAGCAAAAGAACTGCTCAAAACAGATATAAGCAACATAACTGAACAAGAATTTAGAACAATAGTCATAAAATTAATCGCTGGGCTTGATAAAGGCATAGAAGACATCAGAGAAACTATGGCTACAAAGAACGGAGCTTAAAAATACTTGTGATGAATGTAAAAATTCTATAAATGAGATGCAAAATAAAATGGAGGCGTCCAATGCACGTATTGAAGATGCAGAAAGGAGAATAAGTGATTTAGAAGACACAATTATAGAAAAAGAAAAAGCCAAGAAAAAGAGAGATATACTGATACAGGAAAACAAATGGAGAGTTCAAGAGCTCAGCGATACAATCAAAGGGAATAATATCCATATCATAGGATTTCCAGAAGAGGAAGAGAGACAGAAAAGCGCTGAAGGAGTCCTTGAACAAATTATAGCAGAGAACTTCCTCAATCTGGGGAAGGAAACAGATGTTGAAATCCAACAGGCACAGAGAATTCCCCTCAGGTGTAACTTCAATCAATCTTCTTCACGAGATATCATAGTGAAACTGGCAAAATAGAAGGACAAAGAGAGAATTCTGAAAGTAACTAGGGAGAAAAGGGCCCTAACATACAAAGGGGAACCTATCAGAGTGGTGTCAGACCTATCTACTGAAACTTGGCAGACCAGAAAGGAATGGCAGGAGATCTTCAAAGTGATGAACAGAAAAAATGGGCAACCAAGAATCCTCTATCCAGCAAGCTTGTCGTTCAGAATAGAAGGAGAAATAAAGATCTTCCCAAATAAACAAAAAGTGAAAGAATTCGTAACCACTAAACCAGCGCTATAAGAAATCCTGAGTGGGACTCGGTGAGGGAAATGTTTAAGAAACACAAGACCAGAGACACCACCACAAGCATAAATCCCACAAAGGACACAATGACTCTAAAACCATATTTTTCAATAATAACACTGAATGTAAACGGACTAAATGCACCAATCAAAATACGTAGGGTACCAGAATGGATAAAAAAACAAAATCCATCTATTTGCTGTCTACAAGAAAGGCATTTTAGACTGGAGGACAGCTTCAGGTTGAAAGTAGGGGGATGGAGAAATATCTAACATGCTACAGGAAGTAAAAAAAAAAAAAGCTGGAGTAACTATGCTAATCTCAGACAAACTGGACTTTAAAGTAAAGACAGTAACAAGGGATGAAGAAGGGCATTATATAATAATTAAAGGGTCTATCCATCAGGAAGAGCTAACAATTATAAATGTCTACACACCAAATATGGGAGCACCGAAATAGATAAAACAATCACAAACAGAAACAGCCTTATTGATAAGAACGTGCTAATAGCGGGGGACTTTAATACTCCACTTACAGCAATGGACAGATCAACTAGACAGAAAATCACTAAAGACACAATGGACTTAAATGACACATTGGACCAGATGGATTTGAGAGATATATTTAGAACTCTACACCCTGAGGCCATGGAATTCAGTTTCTTCTCAAGTGCGCATGGCACATTCTCCAAGATAGATCACATACTGGGACATAAAGCAGCCCTCAATAAATCAATCACAGGAAGAAGTCTGGAAAACACCCAAAATCATGGAGGTTAAAGAACACCCTACTAAAGAACGAATGGGCCAATCAGGCAATTAGAGAATAAATGAAAAATTATATGGAAAAAAATGAAAATGAGAATACAACAATCCAAACTCTATGGGATATGGCAAAAGCAGTCCTAAGAGGAAAGTACATTGCACTCCAGGCCTATTTCAAGAAATTAGAAAAAGCACAAGTGCAAAATCTAACAGTACACCTAAAGGAACTAGAGGGAGAGCAACAAGAGCACCTCAAACACCTTAGAAGAACAGAAATAATAAAAATCAGGGCAGAAATAAACAATATAGAAACCAAAGAAACACTTGAACAGATCAGTGAAACCAAGAGTTGGATTTTTTAAAAAATAAACAAAATGGACAAACCTCTAGCCAGGCTTCTCAAAAGGAAAAGAGAGGGCACTCAACTAGACAAAATCATGAATGAAAATGGATATATTACCACCAGCCCATCAGAAGTTCAAGCAATTATCAGAGAATACTATGAAAAACTATTTGCCAACAAACTGGACAACTTAAAAGAAATGGACAAATTCCTAAACACACACCCACTACCAAAATTCACATGGGAAGAGATAGAAAACCTGAACAGACCCATAACAAGTGAGGAAATCAAATCAGTTGTTTAATATCTCCCAACAAATAAAAGCCCTGGGCCAGATGGCTTCCCTGGGGAATTCTACCAGACATTTAAAACAGAATTAATACCCATTCTTCTCAAGCTATTCCAAAAAATAGAAATCGAAGGAAAACTTCCAGACTCATTTTATGTAGTCAGCATCACTCTGATTCCCAAGCCAGACAGAGACCCAGCAAAAAAAGGAGAACTACAGGCCAGTATCCTTGATGAATACAGATGCAAAAATCCTCAACAAGATACTTGCAAATCGAATCCAACAGCACATAAAAAGAATTATCCACCAAGATCAAGTGAGATTCATTCCTGGGTTACAGGGCTGGTTCAATATTCGCAAATCAATCAATGCGATAAATCACATCAAGAAAAGAAAAGATATAAATCATATGATCCTTTCAATAGATGTAGAAAAAGCATTTGACAAAATACAGCATCCCTTCTTAATAAAGACCCTGGAGAAAGTTAGGATAGAAGGAACTCACTTAAACATCATAAAAGCCATCTATGAGAAGCCCTCAGCTAACATCATCCTCAAAGGGGAAAAGCTGATGGTGCTGGGAGAACTGGGCAGCAACATCAGAAGAATAAAACTAGATCATTTTCTCACACCAATCACAAAAATAAACTCAAAATGTATAAATGATCTCTGTGTGAGACAGGAATCTATCAAAACAGTAGACGAGAAAGCAGGAAACAACCTCCTTGACCTCAACCACAGCAATTTCTTACTGACACATCCCACAAGGCAGGGGAGTCAAGAGTAAAAATGAACTACTTGGACCTCATCAAGATAAAAAGCTTCTGACAACAAAGGAAGCAATCTATAAAACAAAGAAGCAACTGACGGAATGGGAAAAGATAGTTGCAAATGACATATCAGATAAAGGGCTAATATCCAAAATCTATAATGAACTCACCAAACACCACAGTCAAAAAACACATAATCCAGTGAACAAATGGGCAGAAGACATGAACAGACACTTCTTTTTTTTTTTTTTATTTCTAGGAGAGAGAGAGCGAGAGACAGCGTGAGCAGGGGAGGGTCAGAGAGAGAGGGAGTCACAGACTGAAACAGGCTCCAGGCTCTGAGCTGGCAGTCAGCACAGAGCCTGACGCGGGGCTCGAACCCACGAACCGCGGGATCATGACCTGAGCGAAAGTCGGACGCTCAACCGACTAAGCCACCCAGGCGCCCCATGAACAGACACTTCTCTAAAGAGGACATCCAGTTGGCCAACAGACACATGAAACGATGCTCAGTGTCCCTCATCATCAGGGCAATACAAATCAAAACCACACTGAGATACCACCTCATACCGGCCAGAGTGGCTCAAATGAACAAATCAGGTGACTCTACATGCTGGTGAGGATGTGGAGAAACGGGCACCCTCCTACACTTTGCTCCAGTACTGACTAGCTATGTGAACTAGGGCAAGTCAATTAAACGCCCTGTGCCTCAGCTTCCTTATCTGCTAAATGAGGATGAGAACAGTACCTGTCCCATAGATTTGTTTTGAGACTACAAGATTATTTGAAGGCTAAATGAGATCCTATCTGGAAAGCACTTAGAATAGTGCCTGAAACAAGTGCTCAGTGAAAGTTAATGTTAACTATCATCATCATCTACTTGGGTTATAAAAGTAATAGATGTATTTATTTAATATATAACTACCATGTTTCCTCAATCCTACTATTTACTATTCTTTCAAATTTCTGAACTTGGGACTTATCATATCATTATTTTACATTTACATTTAAAATCACTTTTCTCCCCTTTTTGAATAATCCAAAAGCTAACTGACTCCCCAAACCATGCTGCAGTCCAGTGCTTCTCAGGCTTTAATATAGGTACCTTGCTAAAATGCAAATTCTGATTTGTTAGGTCTGGGGTGGAATCTGAGATTCTTCAGTTTTTTTTTTTTTTAATTTTTTTTTAATGTTTTATTTATTTCTAGGAGAGAGAGAGAGAGAGAGAGAGAGACAGCGTGAGCAGGGAGGGTCAGAGAGAGAGGGAGTCACAGACTGAAACAGGCTCCAGGCTCTGAGCTGGCAGTCAGCACAGAGCCCGACGCGGGGCTCGAACCCACGAACCATGAGATCATGACCCAAGCGAAAGTCGGACGCTTAACCGACTAAGCCACCCAGGCGCCCCTGAGATTCTTCAGTTTTAATTAGTTCCTAGGTAATAACAGGGTTCCTTGTCCTTAGATCATGCTCTAAATCACAAGCGTATACATCTCTGAACTATAACCTGTCAGAGGCCAGTGATGTCACAGGTTGGAATGGGAGCTACATTGGAGTCAGGCCTTTGGAAGGAGCCTTCTTGATGTAGCAAACTCCTGGCCCTACAGTCATGGGACTGGGGTTTTGGAACAGTGCAGATATCTGTAGATGAAAAACAAAATCTGAAGAAGATAGTGACTGTTCCTAAATTAGCACCTTTGATAACATGGAATGGTTATATCAGCCATTCTGAATTCAAACTGCTTAGATATCAAAAATTCTGGAAAAGAGACTCAAAGAGTTTGGCCTTATTGGGTTTCCCTCTAGTCAAAGCTTACTAATTGGAGTCTTGCAGTCACCTCACACAAACTCACTATGTATGATCTCAGCCTCAGGCCTCCACCTAGGGTAAAACCAGCCCGTCCAGCTAACACTATCCATTTAACAAAGTAGTTTTCCTTTCTCCCTTCTCTCCCCATACCTTAAATAGTGAGGCATCAAGGCCTGGGGATTCTTTTAATTTATTGTGATAAGATCACTTAATGTATCTCCCCTCTTAAGAAATTTTTAAGTGTACAATACAGTATAGCAGATCTCTAGAGCTTACTCATCTTATTTAACTGAAACTTAATGTCCGTTGATTAGGAACTCCACATTTCCTCCCTTCCTCCAACCCCTGCACACCACTATTTCCTCCTTTGACTCTATGAATTTGATTATTTTAGATACCTCATTTAAGTGGAATCATGCATTTGCCTTTCTGTGACTGGCTTCTTTTACTTAGCATAATGTCCTCAAGGTTTATCCATGTTGCATATGTAAGAGTTTTCTTCTTTTTTAAGGCTGAATAAGGCCACCTGGGTGGCTCAGTCAGTTAAACATCCGACTTTGGCTCAGGTCATGATCTCATGGTTCCTGAATTCAAGCCCCGCGTCAGGCTCTGTGCTGACAGCTCAGAGCCTGGAGCCTGTTTTGGATTCTGTGTCTCCCTCTCTCTCTGACCCTCCCCTGCTCATGCTGTCTCTCTCTCTCTCAGAAATAAACAAAACATTAAAAAATGTAAGGCTGAATAATATTCTGGTGTGTGCACAGACCACATTTTCTTTGTCAATTCATATTAATTCACAACATTTTTGCTATCTGGTTCCTCCTGTGTTAGTATGTCTTTTACCTCTCTCCTGTGCTGCCACAGCCTCTCATTGCCACACCAGCTCCCTGGCTCCCTGGTTTCCCATCCCAGAGTGTTCTGCCCACTCTTCACAATGATTTTTGCCTAAAATATTTCCATTTTCCCCATTGCTTCAATACTTTCTTCAGTCATTGTTTCCCCATCTACTGTACAAATCTTCCACTTCTACTCAGGTCTCATCATTGTCCTTCTGAGCACATCATCCCCATTCCAGAATCCAAGCTTTGATTCATTCTGTACTTCCCACTCACAGTACCTTCTCTCTTCCAGGAAATTTTTTAGTAATACCTAAGAGTAACTACCATTTATTGACCATTTACTTGATGCCTAATCGGTCTTCAGCACTTTATATAGGTTATCATTTATTACAATAGCTCTATGAGCTACATATTTTATAATTATTCCCATTTGATGTGAAGAAACTAATTTATCCCAGACTGACTGTCTATAGACATGTAGACTCTGCCTTTGTCTTTTCTTACTGATACACCTGCCATTTCTATTTAAATACCATTCCACTACTTTCTTTTTTAAATGGTTTTTTAATTTATTTCTGAGAGAGAGAGAGAGACAGCGTGAGCAGGGGATGGTCAGAGGGAGAGGGAGACGCGGAATCTGAAACAGAGTCCAGGCTCTGAGCTGGCTGTCAGCACAGAGCCTGACGTGGGGCTCGAACCCACGAAACACGAGATCATGACTTGAGCCAAAGTCGGACGCTTAACCGACTGAGCCACCCAGGCGTCCAGGTATACCATTCCACTACTTTCAAAGAATATAGTAAATACATTACCTAGGCTTTGAAGTACTTCTGCATTCTGATTTAATAAACTCATTATTTATTGCTTGCATGTTTGTTGCAGAGAAATGATGCTTCTAAAGATTTTGAAGGACTTTTAAGCCATTTTGTTCACATAGATTGTTTAGACATTTTATCTGCAGTCTTTATTACTCTTGAGGTACTCAACAAACCTCTTCTTCCTGGATACGGCAAAGCTGAACTTCAGCTATGCCCCTATCACAAACAGTAGTCCCAAATGAGAGACATCAGAATGAGCGTCTGATGCACTTGCAAATAACAGGATGAAACTCACGGGCACACAGTAGTGTCTCTGCAGCTCTGAGGAAGAAAGTGGTACTGATGGGATTGGGATTGGGGAGTGGCAAACTAGGATTGGTGGGGTTTCCTTTTTTACTCTCTATACTTCTATATTGTTTGATTCTTCTTCTTACAATGAATGTTATTTCTTACTTATGTAAGAAAAAGCAATGCGTTTACTTATTCAAAAATAAATGACAATAGGCAAAGAGGAAGGAAAGTTTAGAGAGAGACTGCAGAAGACTCAGTCATCCAAATCTAATTCTCTTCAGCAATAAACATATATATATATATAATATATATATCCATATATATTAAAGTTTGATAATACTCATGGCCAGAAAACATAAAGAGATACAGGTGCTATTCTCTACTGTTGGTAGGAAGTTGGTACAGGGCCTTTGGAAGAAATGTTGCAGTGTGCATCAGCATTTACATACATGTATCTTTGGCCCAACAATACTACTGCTAGGAATTTGCCACATACATATATACTCAAAAGCATGTTAAGATATAAATATATAAGGATGTTTACTGCAGAGTTTGTCCATATTGGCAAGAACTAAATGTCTATCAGTAAAGTTTGGTTAAATATATTGTGGTTCATCTATTTATATTAAGAACAGTAAGCAGAGAGAGAGAGAGGAGGATGGCAGCAGAGTAGGAGGATCCTAAGGTTGTCTTGTCCCATGAACACAACTAGAAAACTATCAAATGAAATTAAATACCCCATAAATAGACCTAAAACTGACAGAAAAACTCCACAACTAAAGGGAGAAAAGAGGCCACATTGAAGAACGTAGGCTGTACCAAGACATGGTTAAGGGGAGAAGTAGATTGCAGGTGCTGCAGGGGAGGGAGTTGTGGTCACAGAGAAGGGCAACAGAGGAGCACACAGAGGAATGCACAAGAACATTTTCCCAAAGTCATTGGCTTGGAAAATGAGAGGGGTTGAATTTCATGAATTATTGCAACCAGGGGGGCTTAAAGCCTGAGGTTTTAAAGGTGAGCAGGATTCACTGGGATAGAGCCCAGGGGGGCACTGCAATGCTCCTGGAGGGAAGGCAGCAAGCATCCTGGGGACAGACAGCTTGGAAACAGTGATCTGAAGAATGCTTAAGGCGCCCAGTGGGGATATTCACTCTTCTCAGAGTGAGTCCCAGAGAAGCAGCTTTCACACAGAAGCTTCTCTGGGAAAAAAAGGAGCTTCCTGATGCCATTTTTGTCTCCCACCCCTCAGCATAATAAATACAGAGCCACCTGCAGGAATCAGCACAGAACCCACACTGGCTACCTAACTTGCTTACCCCAAGTCCCACCACCCTGTACTCTGGCAGGATGGCCCTTCTCAGTCAAGCTTGCCTCAATCCCAGTGCAGTGGACCCCTCCTCTAGGAGACCAGCAGAGATCCCTTCCCTCACTGTGTCTCCCAACCAATGAGTGCTGCAAGGCCTCAGTTCTGGTAGAAGTGGTGTCAGGTCTCATTTCACAAGCAGACCAGAGCACACCTAGTTAAAACTCACCACATTCAGGATAGGGACCAAACATTGTCCACAACAAGCAAGGAGCACCTCTGCAGATGACTGGCCTGAAAGACAAGTCAGAAAACAATAGCAGAGTGCATGAAGCACACACCAGAGACACTCCCTGAAGTGCCAGGCCCTTGGCACTATACGAACTCTTCTTCATAATGCTATTACTTTCATGAGCAAAAGACATAACTGGCTTTTGTAACATACAGAAGAAGACAGAGACTTAGACAAAAAATGTAAAGATAGAGGCATTTATCCCAAAAGAAAGAATAAGATCAAGACATGGCCAAAGATCTAAGCAAAACAGATATAAGTAATTTGCCTGATGGAGAATTTAAAGGAGCAATCATCAGGATACTCACTGGACTTGAGAAAAGAATAGAAGACATCAGTGAGACTCTTATCACAATGATTAAAAAGTAAAAAAAAAAAAAAAAGGAGGGCACTTGGGTAGCTCAAACATCTGACTATTGATTTCAATTCAGGTCAAAAATTTGAAAATAAAACTTTCAAATTCATTCTATGAGGCCAGCATTAACCTGATTTCCAAACCAGAAAAAGACTACACTAAAAAAGAGAACTACAGGCCAAAATTCCTGATGAGCATGGATGCAAACATTCTCAATAAAATACTAGTAAACTGATTCCAACAATACATTAAAAAATCATTCACCATGATCAAGTGGGATTTATTCCTGGGTTCCAAGTGTGGACCAATATTCACAAATCAATCAACATGATACACCACATTAGTAAAAGAAAGTTAAGAACCATATGATCCTTTCAATCCATGCAGAAAAAGCATTTGACGAAGTATAACATCCATTCATGATAAAAAAAAATCCTTAACAAAGTAGGTTTAGAGGAAACATACTTCAATATAATAAAGGCCACATATGAAAAACCCACAGCTAACATCATCCTAAGTGGCGAAAAATTGAGAGCTTTCCTCTATGGTCAGTAACAAGACAGGATGTCCACTGTCACCACTTTTATTCAACATAGTACTAGATGTTCGGGTCACAGAAATCAGACAACAAAAAGAAACAAAAGGCATCCAAACTGACAAGGAAGAATTAAAACTTTCACTATTTGCAGATGACATGATACTATAAACCTCATAGAGGCCGCTAGAAAAACTGGTAGAACTGATAAATGAATTCATTTAAGTCCCAGAATATAAGATCAATGTACAGAAATCTGTTTAATTTCTATACACCAATAATGAAACAGCAGAAACAGAAATTAAGGAATCAATCCCATTTACAACTGCACCAAAATAATAATATACCTAGGAATAAACCCAACAATAGAGGTGAAGAAATTGTCCTCTAAAAAACCATAAAACACTGATTGAAGAAATTGAAGATGACACAATGAAATGTTATCTGAAATGAAAGATATTCCATGTTCATGGATCGAAAGAACAAATGCTGTTAAAATGTCTATACTACACAAAGCAATCTACACAATTAATGCAATCTGTATCAAAATGCCAACAGCATTTTTCAGAGAGCTTGAACAAATAGTCCTAAAATGTGTATGTAACCACAAAGACCCTGAGTAGCCAAAGCAACCTTGAAAAAGAAAAGCAAAGCTGGAGGCATCACAATGCCATTCTTCAAGTTATATTACAAATCTGTAGTGATCAGAACAGTATGGTACTGGCACAAAAATAGATACAGAGATCAATAGAACAGAATAGAAAGCCCAGAAATGACCCCACAACTATAAGGCCAGTAAATCTTTGACAAAGCAGGAAAGAACATCCGATGGGAAAAAGACAATCTCTTCAAGAAATGGGGTTGGAAAATCTGAACAGTCACATGCAAAAGAATGAAATTGGACCAATTTCTTACTCCAAAAACAAAAATAAATTTAAAACCCCTTAGGGCTAAGTGTGAGATAGGAAACCATAAAAATTCTAGAGGATAACACAGGCAGTAACTTCTTTGACATTGACCATAGAAACTTTTTTCTAGATATGTTTCTTGAGGCAAGGGGAATAAAAGCAAAAGTAAACTATTGAAACTACATCAAAATAAAAAGCTTCTGAACAGCAAAAGAAACAGTCAACAAAATTAAAAGGCAACCTCTTGAATAGGAGAAGATATTTGCAAATGAAATATCTGATAAAGGGTTAGTATCCAAAATATATAAAGGACTGATGAAACTCAACACATGAAAAAAGAAAGAATCCAATTAAAAATGGACAGAGGACATGAATAGACATTTCTCCAAAGAAGACATCCAGATGGCCAACAGATACGTGAAAAGATGCTCATCATTGCTTATCATCAAGAAAATACAAATCAAAACTGCAATGAGATTTCACCTCATACCTGTCAGAATGGCCAAAATCAACAACACAAGAAACAACAGGTGTTTGTGAGAATATGGAGAAAAGGGAACCCTCTTGCACAGTTGATGGGAATGCAAACTGGTGTAGCCACTCTGGAAAACAGTATGGAGGTTTTTCAAAAAATTAAAAATAGAAGTACTCTAAGATCTAACAATTGCACTATGGTATTTACCCAAAGAATACTAAAACCCTAATTCAAAAGAATATATGCACCCTAATGTTTATAGTAGCATTATCAACAACAGACAAATTGTGGAAACAGCCCAAGAGTCCATTGATGGACGAATGGATAAAGAAGTGGCATGTATGTATGTATATATATAGGAATATATATATATGAATATTACTGAGCCATAAAAAAGAATGAAATCTTGCCATTTGTAGTGACATGGATAGAGCTAGAGAGTATTATCCTAAGTGAAATAAGTCAGAGAAAGACAACTACCATATGTTCTCACTAATATGTGGAACCTAAGAAACAAATGAGCAAAAAGAGAGAGAGAGACAAACCAGGAAGCAGACTCTTAACTATAGAGAACAAACTATTTGTTACCAGAAGGAGGTGGTTGGAGGGATGGGTGAAACAGGTTATGGGGATTCAGGAGTATACTTGTTGTGATGAACAATGGGAGATGTATGGAATTGTTGAATCACTATATTATATACCTGAAACTAATATAACACTTATTATATATTAACTATATTATTATATAACAGTTATTATAAAATAATAATATAACATATAACATGGGAATTATACTGGAATTAAAAAAAATTTTAAAGAAGGAGTTTAAAAATATATGTATAGAAAATGTTATAACGATAAAAAAAATCTGTCATGGTTACACTAATATCAGATAATGTGGACTTTGGAATGGGCCAGCTCCTGGAAAAAAATATATACTGTCAAAACTAACCCAAGGTAAAATAGATCATCTTAAAAGTCCTATGGTGATTAAAGGAATTTTATCAATAATTTTTAAAGCCCTGGAAAAAGATATCTTCAAGCCCAGATAGCTTTTCTAGAGAATGCAACCAAAACACTTATGGAGGAATTAACATTAATTTTATGAAGCCTTTTCCAGAAAATAGAAGAGGAGGAAATGATTCCCAATTCATTTTGTTAGGCCAGCATCACCCTGATGTCAAAATCTAAGATGATGTTTTTTTTTTTTTAAAGAAAGCAACTACAGACCAGGATCCCTCAGAACATAAACATGAGACCCCTTAACAAAATATTAGCAAACAGAATTAAGTAATATATAAAAATAATTATATACTACCATCCAGTATAATTTATATCAAAAATACAAGTCTCACTCAATATTTGAGAATCAACCAATGTAATCCACGATACAGGCTAGAGCAAAAAAAAATCCCATAATTATACCAATTGATGTGGAGAAAGCATTTGACAAAATGCAACATTCATTCCTAATAAAAATTCTCAACAAACTCAGAATAAAAAAAAAAGTCCTCAACTTGATAAAGAGTATATATATATATATATATATATATATAAACAACTATAACTAATGTCATACCTAATAGTGAAATACTGAATGCTTTTCACCTAAGATCATGAACAAGTCAAGGAAGTCAATTTTCATCGCTGTTGCTTATCATAATACTAGAAGTCTTAACCAGTGATACAAGCAAGAAAAGGAAATATAAGGCATACAGATCAGAAGAGAAGAAATAAAATTGCCCTTATTTGTAGATGATATGATTTGTTACATGAATAAACACAAGTAATCTATAAGAACTCTAAGAACTAATGAGTGAGTTTAACAACGTCACAGGAAACAAGGTCAAACAAATAAAAATAATCTACCTCTTTATAATATCAATATACTATTGGTAACCAAAATTAAAAACACAATGCACTTACAAACATTTCACAAAAAAAAGAAAAAAGAGAAAAAACCCTCAGACATACTTTAATATAAATCTAAGAAACATGAACAGAATCTTTACGTTAAAAACTATAAAACTTTGATGAAAGAAGTCAAAGAAGATTTAAATATGCCATGTATAGACTTTAAGGCTCTACATCATAAAGATAATTAAATGTCCCCAAACTGATTTGTAGATTCATCAGATTTTTTTTGTAGATAAAGACAAGCTTATTTTTTTTAGAGAGAGAGAGAATCCCACGAGACACAGAAAATAGAGAGAGAGAGAGAGAAAGGAGAGAGAGAGAGAGAGAAATGAGAGAGAGAGAGAAATGAGAGAGAGAGAGAGAGAGAGAGAGAGAAGCAGGACACACCCAAAGCAGGGCTGGAGTTCAGGAACCGTGAGACTATGACCTAAGCCTAAGTCAGATACTTAACTGACAGAGCCACCCAGGTACCCAAAGACAAGCTTTCCTTAAAACTTATCTGGAATGGCAAAGATATTAAAATAGTTAAACAGTATTTAAGTGGAGAGATAGTTGAAGGAATCACACTACCAAGTCTTAAGACTTATTATATAGCTACAATAACCAAGTCACTATGGTATTGGAGGATGCACAGACCCACAGAACAATGGAACAAAATATGGAACCCAGAAATAGACTCACACCAATTTGCTCAACTAATTTTTCACAAAGAAGCAAAAACAATCTAATGGAGGAATGATAGTCTTTTCAACAAATGGTGCTATAACAACTGGACATCAAAACCTCCCAAAATATGAGCCTCTACCTAACCCTCATACCTTAGAAAAAGATGAACTCAAATGACTCATAGATTTAAATGTAAAATGTAAAAATATAAAACTTTTTGCAGAGAACATAAGAGAAAATCTTTGTGACCTTGAGTTAGAGGAAGACTTCTTAAATATGACACCAAAAGCACAATCCATTAAAAAAATAAATTGAACTTTTTGGGGGCACCTGGGTGGCTCGGTTCATTGAGCACCTGACTTCAGCTCAGGTCATGATCTTGTGGTTTGTGAGGTCAGGACCTGCATTGGGTTCTGTGCTAACAGCTCACAGCCTGGAGCCTGCCTTGGATTCTGTGTCTTTCTCTCTCTCTCTGCCTCTCCGCTGCTTGCACTCTGTGTCTCTCTTTCAAAAATGAATAAACATTTAAACATTTTTTTAAAAATTAACTGAACTTTTTAAAGATTAAAATCTTTTGCTCAGTGGGAAAAAAAAGACTTGTTAAGACAACAACAATACAAGCTGTAAACTGGGAAAAAATATTTGCAAGCCTCAGATCCAACAAAAGATTCGTGTATAGAATACAAATAATACTCTAAATTCAACAGAAGGCAAACAATCTGATTCAAAAATTGGCAAAAGACTTGAACAGACATTTTATGAAAGATGATTGGATCTAAAAACTCATCAAGAAATTTTCAGCATCACTTGTTATTAGTGAAATGCAAAGTAAAATAATAATGAGATATCACTATACACCTATTAGAAAGGCTAACGTGAAAAAATACCAACAATACCAAGTGCTGACAAGGAAATGGAACCATTGGAACTTTTATACATTTCTGGTGGGAATGAAAAATGGTAGAACTACCTGGAAAACAGCAACTTTTTAGCATATAACCCAGTATTTGAACTCCTGAGTATTTACCCTAGAGAAATGTAAATGTATGTTCACACAAAACACTTGAGGTGCCTGGGTGGCTCAGTCGGTTGAGTATCTGACTCTTGATTTCTGATGAAGTCATGATCTCATGGTTTGTGGGATCCAGTCCTGCATCAGTCTCTTTGCTGTGCCTACTTGGGATTCTCTCTCCCTCTCTTTCTGCCCCTCCCATTCTTGCTGCTCTGTCTCAAAATAAATAAACTGAAAAAAACAAAACAAAACAAAAAAGCCCCGTACATGAATATTCATAGCAGCTTTATGTGTAATAGCCCCAAGCTGGAAACAACCTTCCTTCAATGGCTGAATGATTAAACAAATTATTATACATCCATACAATGAATTACTACTTGGAAATAAAGAGAAATAACTACTGATGCAGGCAACAACAGGGAGGGATTCCTAGGGATTCATGCTGAGTAAAAAAAAGCTAATCCCAAAAGATTACATACTCTGTGATTCCATTTCTATAACATTCTCAAAATGACAAAATTATAGACATGGAGAACAGCTAAGAACAGATAGGGAAGGAGAGGGAGTGTGTAATTATAAAGTGACAGCAAGGGGAGTTCCTTTATTGTGATAGAACACTTCTGTCTCTTGATTGTGATGGGGATTATATCCATCTGCACATGTGATAAAATGTAATAGAATTAGACACAAAGACACACTAAGAATGAGTCTGTGCAACAACTGCTAAAATCCGAATAAAAGCTGTGGTCAAGATAATTGTATCAAGCCAATTACTTCCCTGGTTTTAATATGCACTATAACTATATAAAATGGCACTGTTAAGGGAACTTGGGAAAGGGGACACAGGACCTCTCTGTGCTAATTTTGGTACTTCTCGTGAGCCCATAATAACTAAGAAATAAAAAGTTTAAAGAAAAATAGAGTTGCCTAGTTAAAGCTATCCTCTAACGTTGTAGTGCTCATATAGCCTTTGTTTTCTAAACATTATTTGCCCAAGGGTGACTTTTCAGAGTGTAAACCTTGCTGTAAGTGTTTCTGAATAGCTCTTGATTTTGAAGAGCTACCAGACTGAAGAAATGCAAAACTGAATACTTTGACAAATTATTAGCCTTAAAATAAAGTCCATGGACCACGCTTTTCAAGTCTGGTAATGACCTCTTTAATATTTTAGAATGGTGTTTTGGATTTTATTTAGAAGCTACATGCACACATGAGTAAATTATTTGTGAGATACTGATAATTAAAATTTAAAATGAAAATCTCCTAGTCCCAGAACTCTAGTCTTTCTATCCAAATGTAATTTCACATTTGACAGTCTTTGCACAGTATCCCAGAGAGAAAAAAAAAACCCACAAATGGTAGCATACTATATTCACAATCCTTTGCTTTTTACAGTTAAAAATATATCATTAAGATCATTCTATATCAGCACAGCTCTACCTCTTGCTTTTAAATAGCATACTATTCTTTTTGTAAAGTTTGTATTTAAATTCCAGTTAGTTGGGGTCCCTGAGTGACTCAGTTGGTTAAGTGTCTGACTTCAGCTCAGGTCATGATCTCATGGTTTGTCGGTTCAAGCCCCGCATTGGGCTCTGTGCTGATAGCTCAGAGCCTGGAGCCTGCTTACAATTCTGCATTTCCCACTCAGCCCCTCCCGTGCTCATGCTCTGTCTCTATCTCTCAAAAATAAATAAACATGCCCATGCGCATGAGCACGGGAGGGGCTGAGTGGGAAATGCAGAATTGTAAGCAGGCTCCAGGCTCTGAGCTATCAGCACAGAGCCCAATGCGGGGCTTGAACCGTATAGGAGGATTAGGAGGAACTTGACGGAGGAACAAGGGGGAGAAGAAGGGCGGAAATGGTGGGGGAAAGGGAGAGAGGCAAACCATGAGAGACTCTTCAATGCTGACAAAAACTGAGGACTGATGGATGTGGGGGGGAGGGGGGGATGGGCATGGAGGAGGGCACTTTGGGGATGAGCACTGAGTGTTATGTAGAAACTAATTTGACAATAAACTATTTGTAAAAAAATAAAAAAAAAGAAATAAATAAAAAAATTTAAAAAATGATAGACACCTGAGGCATGCACAACATGCCCTTCCTCAAGAAAATAAAAGCTGCTTGAGTGCCTTAAAAAAATAAAAAATAAAAAATAAATAAACATGCTGAGCGAAATAAGTCGGGCAGAGAAGGAAAGATACCATATGTTTGCACGTATAGGAGGATTAGGAGGAACTTAACGGAGGACCATGGGGGACAAGAAGGGGAAAAATAGTGGGGGAGAGGGAGGGAGGGAAACCATGAGAGACTCTTGAATGCCAGGAACAAACTGAGGGCAGATGGGGTGGGGGGGAGGGGAAGGGGGGTAATGAGCGTGGAGGAGGGCACTTGTGGGGATGAGCACTGGGTGTTATATGGAAACCAACTTTACAATAAACTATTTAAAATAAATTTTTTTAGAAAAAGAACTAAATTCCAATTAGTTAAGCATACAGTGTAATATAAGTTTTAAATGTACAGTATAGTAATTCCACACTTCCATACAACACCCAGTGCTCATCATAGCAAGTGCATTCCTTAATCCCCATCACCTATTTAACCCATGACCCACACACATCCCCTCTAGTAACCATCAGTTCATTCTCTATAGTTCAGAGTCTGTTTCTTGGTTTGCCTCTCTCTCTTTTTTGCTCATTTGTTTTGTTTCTTAAATTCCACATATTAATGGGATCATATGGTATTTGTCTTTCTCTGACTTATTATGCTTAGCAAAATACTCTCGAGCTCCATCCATGTCATTGCAAATGGCAAGATTTCATTCTTTTCTATGGCTAAGTAATATTCCATCACACACACACATATACATATATATGTGTATATATATATATATATATACACATATATATATATAAATTTTGTCTGTGTTTTCTTGGTTGACCCACTCGTTGTTTAGTTATTTAACCTGTATGTGTTTGTGTGATTTCCAGGTTTTTCTCTTGTTGATTTCATAGTGTTGTCAGAAAAGTTGCATGGTATAACCTCAATCTTTTTAAAAAATGTTTTATTTATTTTTGAGAGAGAGATAGAGATAGCATGAACAGGGGAGGATCAGAGAGAGGGAGACACAGAATCCGAAGACAGGATCCAGGCTCTGAGCTGTCAGTACAGAGCCCGATGCGGGGCTCGAACCCACGAACTATGATATCATGACCTGAGTCATGACCTCAGTCGGACGCATAACCGACTGAGCCACCCAGGCGCCCCTCAATCTTTTTGAATTTGTTGAGGCTTGTTTTGTGGCCTAATATGTGATCTAATATGGATACTGTTCCATGTACATTTGAAAAGAATGTATATTTTGCTGTTTTAGGATGGAATATTCTTTCCAGTCCATCTGGTCCAATGTGTCATTCAAATCTACTATGCCCTTGTTGATTTTCTGTTTGGATGATCTGTTGAGGTAAGTGGAGTGTTAAGTGCCCTTACTATTATTGTATTTGTATTGATTATTTCCTTTGTATTTGCTATTAATTGCCTTATGTTTTTGGTGTTTTCATGTTGGGTGCATAAATATTTACAATTATTATATCTTCTTGTTGGATTGTACAATTTGTTGAGTGCTTTATCTCTGATATGTCCTTTTTTATCTCTGTCAAGAGTCTCATTGATGTTCTCTACCCTTTTCTGAAGTGAGTACCTTTATGATCATTACTTTAAACTCTCTATCAGACCTATTACTTATTTCTGTTTTGCTTAGATCTCCTGTTATAATAGTGTCCTATTCTTTCATTTAGAACAGATTGCTCTGTCTCTTTATTTTGTCTACCTCTCTGTGTCTGTCTCCATGGATTAGGAAAGTCAGCTACATTTTCTGCCCTTGAAAGTAGTGGCCTTATGAAAGAGAGATCCTGTAGTACGCTGCAGTGCAGTGTTCCCTGTTTCCCAGGACCTGGTGCTCCAAGTGTGTCTCCCATGTGTGTTGCTTTCATCTTGATGTTGTGAGTTTCTTTTTCTTTGAGTCCAGCCATCTGTACTGACTCTGTCTGTTGTGGGCTATACTTGCTCTCTGTGGTGTTAAGGAGACTCAGGAAGTCTGGCTCTGCTGGGGCGTGACTACAAAAGGACTCAGGGGCAGGGTGGCAGTGTTACCAAAATTTCTGCTGAGCCACTAGTCCTAGGTCAGATTTCCTGAACAGGGAGGCAAAAGGTGAAGCATATGTGCATGAGGTGACTGGGTAGGGGACATGCACAGCGTTACCAAAATTTGGGCTGGTCCCAGGGCCAAGGCCATCATGCTTGAGTAGGTGAGTCCTCAGGAAAATGCATGGACAGGGTACACTCCTAGCAGGTTAGGTAGCAAGTGTCTGTGTAGCACTGCCTCCTGCAGGTGGCTCTGTTTTTATTCTGGAATGCAGGGGAGGAAAATGGCACCTGCCACCTCCACTGTTCCTGGAGAAGTCCCCCAAAATGCTCAAAAATCATTATAAAAAGATCTTTTTCCTTCTTGTCTCCAGTTTTATGCAAACTGTTGCTTCTATGTTGCCTCAGGCTGCTGTCTCTTTAAGGGAAAGGAGCCAGCTATCACTTGCCCTCCAGGCTTGGGCAATGCCAAGTCAGCTAAATTTTAAAGCTCTAGACTCCAAGTTCTGCTGGTTATACAAACTCAAGGATTTAGCCCCTCTTGTTTTCAAAGACAGGCATTATGGGGATTTGTCTTCCCCTTGTGGGCTCCCTGGTGGGAGGGCCTGTTTATCACTCCCTCTGTGCCTGCAGCTCCCTCCCTCCTGAGGGCTGCTCCAGACCATTTTTCTGCCAGTTCTAAGCTCTCAGATGTGGCTTCTCTTCACTTACTTGTAGAGATTGTTCTGCCAGTCTTAAGCTCACTCTTTGGGTTTATTTAGACAGATGTGAGTGATATCTAATTGTAAACATGGGGCAGGGTGAGCTTAATGTTTTCCTACTCTACCATACTTCCAAGCTCCTCCCTTATTTTTAATCTACTTATATTGTTATATTTGAAATGAGTTCCTTGTAAACATCAAATAGTCTTAAAAGAAATGACAGGAGGGGGCAAGATGGCGGAGAAGTAGGGAGCTCCGTACATTGCACTCACCTCATATCTCACACAGAAAAAATCTGAAGCCATAGGAAACCTTACAGAATCCAAGAGATTGGGAGAAAAAAGATCCAGAATCCACTGAGAAAGCCTTCTAACGTGAGTGCAAACTGGGGAAGATAAAATCGGGCCAGGATCAGAAACTCAGAGGGATGGGGCGATCCCCTTCTGCGGAGAGTGAGAGGGGAAAGAGAGAGGCCAAAACTACTCAAGACACAGTCCCTGTCACTGGGGAACAGAAAAACCTCCGCTCGGGGCACAAAAGGACCGTGCGCGCCAAATCCCCACGCGCCAACTCGTCCTGGAGGGGCAGCGCGCCGACTGCTCCTTTGTGCTCCTGGCTGGCTGGACCCCTGGAGGAGCCGCATGCGCGCAGACCGTGCCTCCGTGCTCCTGGCTCGGCTGGATCCCTAGAGGGGAGGCAAAGGGCTTAAAACTGGGAGATTTGCCCATGAGTTCATGTTTTTGGGTGACGAGACACAGAGGGACCCGTTCTCCCCTTCTCCAGCGGACCCGAGGCACCCCCCAGGCAAACCCCTGTCCTTGCTTGCCAACCCGACCTGGAGGGAGCACCGATTCTAGTTCAATCCCCAGGGCTAGGCAAGAGTCTTGGAATTGCCCTGAGGAGATAGGCTGCGAGGTTATGTCTGCAGCAATTTCAGTGGGGCACGCAGACTGGGATTTGGAAACTAGGCCTGGCCTGTATCAAAGAGCACGACCCACCTTGGCTGCGCCCCCGGCACGGGGAGTTTACACACCCAAAATAGTGAGGTGCACCACTTGGTTCAAGAAGGGACTGGTGCACCGCCACTCTCCTCACCACAACCGCCAAGGCAGAACTCCCGCCTGACCAATCAAACAATGCCCATCACTGCTAGAGAGCTGCCCTCCTCTTTTTTTTTTTTTCTCTTTTTTCTGGAACACTGACCTGATTAATTATGGTCACCGGCTTGCTTAAACAGTCACATTTAGTCCATTCTGTAGATGTAAATTCTACACCTACCTACGTTTTCATCTCTTTCTCTCAAGAGTAGTAAGACTATATAGTTTGTCTGGATAATTCCAGCACCCTTCTCTCACCTATCCAACCATATTCTACCCTTTACCTCTTTGAAAAAAGCTTCTTATCCCTTCTGCCTGTTCACTCTATTTCCAATTTTGCCTCATCCCCGCCCTGTGTTCTCTCTCTTTCTCTATGCTCTTCAACCAGCACTGCATACACCCGGCTATTTAAGTGTAGCTGGGAAATCTGGTTATATGCTTTAAACCATTCTTTGTCCATCAGTTTTCTTCTTTTTGACTTTTTTATGTATTTTTATTTTCTATTATTTGCCTTCCCTCCTCCGTCTTATCTCTTAACTTTTTCGTTTTCCCTCTCGGTGTGCATATTTGTTGGATTTGTCTGTGCGTTTGTGTGCCTCTGCTCCCTGTGTGTTTGTCTGTCTGTTTTCTTCCCCAGGGCTACCACAAGAAATAAGCCAAAGTACACATGCTGGAGAGTCCCAAATACCATTATGAGTAGGAAAATAAAATAACCAAGGCCTCAACAAGAGACCAAGAGATACCATTCAAAAAACATTGTCTGAAAGGATAGGCCCTGGACAGTCAAAGAGTCTTCTTGGGTACAGCAGTGCTCACAGGTGCAGAGAGCATAACAAGTCTTTAAAACTAACGAGATAGAAAGCTAACCAAAATGACAAAATGAAAGAGCTCTCCTCCAAAGAAATTCCAGGAAGAATTGACAGCTAAAGAACTGCTCAAAACAGATATAACAGCATAACTGAACAAGATTTTAGAACAATAATCATAAAATTAATCGCTGGGCTTAAAAAAAAAGCATGAAGGACATCAAAGAAACTATGGCTACAAACAACATGGAGCATAAAAATAGGCATGATGAATTAAAAAATGAGATAAATGAGATACATAATAAATTGGAGGCGTCCAATATGCACGGACTGAAGAGGCAGGAAGGAAATTAAGTGATTTAGAAGACACCATTATAGAAAAAGAAGAAACTGAGAAAAAAAGAGACAAACTGATCCAGGAACATGAAAGAATAGATCGAGAGCTCAGCAAAACAGTCAAACGCAACAATATCTGATCATAGGAATCCCAGAAGAGGAAGAGAGAGGGAAAGGTGCTGAAGGAATCCTGGAACAAATTATAGCAGAGAACTTCCCCAACCTAGGGAAGGAAGTAAACGTTGAAATACAAGAGGCACAGAGAACTCCCCTCAGAGGTAATTTGAATTGATATTCTGCACGGCATATCATAGTAAAAATGGCAAAAGGTAAGGACAAAGAGAGAATTTTGAAAGCAGCTAGGGAGAAAAGAACCCTAACATAGAAAGGGAAACCTATCAGAGTGGTGACAGACCTATCTACTGAAACTTGGCAGGCTAGAAAGGAATGGCAGGAGATCTTCAATGTGATGAACAGAAAAAATATGCTGCCAAGAATCCTCTATCTAGCAGGCCTTTCATTCAAAATAGAAGGAGAGATAAAAGTCTTTCCAAATAAACAGAAATTGAAAGAATTTGTCACCACTAAGCCAGCCCTACAAGAGATTCTGAGGGGGACGCTCTGAAGGAAGTGTTGCAAGGAACAAAGATACCAGAGACACCACCACAAGCATGAACCCCACAGAGGACACAAAGTCTCTAAACCTACATATTTCAATAATAACACTGAATGTAAATGGGCTGAATGCTCCAATCAGAAGACATAGGATAGCAGAATGGATAAAAAAACAAAATCCATCTATTTGCTGTCTACAAGAAACACATTTTAGACTGGAAGATACCTTCAGATTAAAAGTAAGGGGATGGAGAAATATATATCATGCTACCGGAAATCAAAAGCCAGCTGGAGTAGCTATACTTATATCGACAAACTGGACTTTAAATTAAAGACAATAACAAGAGATGAAGAAGGGCATTATATAATAATTACAGGGTCTATCCATCAGGAAGAACTAACAATCATAAATGTCTACGCACCGAATATGGGAGCACCTAAATATTTAAAACAATTAATCACAAACAGAAACAATCTTATAGATAAGAATGTGCTAATAGCAGGGGACTTTAATACTCCACTTACAGCAATGGATAGGTCAACCAGACAGAAAATCACTAAAGAAACAATGGACTTGAATGACATATTGAACCAGATGGATCTGACAGATATATTTAGAATTCTACATCCTGAGGCCATGGAATTCACTTTCTTCTCAAGTGCGCATGGCACAGTCTCCAAGATAGATCACATACTGAGACATAAAGCAGCCCTCAATAAATATTAAAGAATTGAGACCATACCATGCACACTTTCAGATCATAATGCTTTGAATGTTGAAGTCAATCACAGGAAGAAGTCTAGAAAACCTCCAAAAACATGGAGATTAAAGAACACCCTATGAAAGAACGGATGGGCCAATCAGGCAATTAGAGAAGAAATTTAACAATATATGGAAACAAATGAAAATGAAAACACAACAATCCAAAATCTATGGGATGCAGCAAAGGCCATCCTAAGAGAAAAGTACATTGCTCTCCAGGCCTATTTCAAGAGATTAGAAAAAGTGCAAGTGCAAAGTCTAACAGCTCACCTAAAGGAACTAGAGGCAGAGCAACAAGAACAACCTAAACCCAGTAAAAGAAGAGAAATAGTAAAAATCAGAGCAGATAAACAACATAGAGACCAAAGAAACAATTGAACAGATCAGTGAAACCAAAAGATGGTTTTTTTGAAAAAATAAACAAAATTGACAAACCTCTAGCCAGGCTTCTCAAAAAGAAAAGAGATAGCATTCAAATAGACAAAATCATGAATGAAAAGGGAATTATTACAACCACCCCCTCAGAAATACAAGCAATCATCAGGGAATACTATGAAAAATTATATGCCAACAAATTGGACAACTTAGAAGAAATGGACAAATTCCTAAACACACACTCACTACGAAAATTCACATGGGAAGAGATAGAAAACCTGAACAGACCCATAACTAGTGAAGAAATCGAACCAGTTATCAAAAATCTCCCAACAAATAAGAGCCCTGAACCTGATGGCTTCCCTGGGGAATTCTACCAGACGTTTTAAACAGAATTAATACCAATTCTTCTCAAGCTATTCCAAAAAATAGAAATCGAAGGAATACTTCCGGACTCATTTAATGAAGCCAGCATTATTCTGATTGCCAAGCCAGACAGAGATCCAGCAAAAAAAGACAATTAAAGGCTAATATCCTTGATGAATAGGGATGCAAAAATCCTCAACAAGATACTTGCAAATCTAATCCAACAGCACATAAAAAGAATTATCCACCAAGATAACGTGGGGTTCATTCCTGGGTTACAGGGCTGGATCAACATTCGCAAATCAATCAATATGATACATCACATCAACAAAAGAAAAGATAAAAACCATATGATCCTGTCAATAGATGCAGAAAAAGCATTTGACAAAATACAGCATCCCTTCTTAATAAAGACTCTAGAGAAAGTCGTGATAGAAGGAACTTACTTAAACATCATAAAAGCCATCTATGACAAACCCTCAGCTAACATCATCGTCAACGGGGAAAAACTGAGAGCTTTCACCCTGAGATCAGAAACACGAGAGGGATGTCTACTCTCACCACCATTGTTTAACATAGTGCTGGAAGCCCTAGCATCAGCCATCAGACAACAAAAGGAAATCAAAGGCATCAGAATTGGCAAAGAAGTCGTCAAACTTTCACTTTTTGCAGATGACATGATACTCTACATAGAAAACCCGGCAGACTCCACCAGAAACCTACTAGAACTGATCCAAGAATTCAGCCAAGTTGCAGGGTACAAAATCAACGTACAGAAATCGGTTGCATTCTTATACACCAATAATGAAACAACAGGAAGAGTAATCAAGAAACTGATCCCATTCACAATTGCACAAAAAACCATAAAATACCTAGGAATAAACCTAACGAAGGATACAAGAGTTCTGTATGATGAAAACTATAGAAAACTAATGAAGGAAATTGAAGAAGAGACCAAGAAATGGAAAAACATTCCATGCTCATGGATCGGAAGAATAAATACAATTAAAATGTCATTACTACCCAAAGCAGTCTACACATTCAATGGAATTCCAATCAAAATTGCACCAGCATACTTCTCAAAACTAGAACAAATTATCCTAAAATTTGTATGGAACCACAAAAGACCCTGAATAGTCAAAGCAATACTGAAGAATAAAACCAAAATGGGAGGTATCACCATCCCAGACTTTAGCCTCTACTACAAAGCTGTCATCATCAAGACAGTATGGTATTGGCACAAAAACAGACACATAGACCAATGGAATAGAATTGAGAACTCAGAGCTGGACGCAAAGGTTACAGCCAACTAATCTTTGACAAAGCAGGAAAGAATATCCAATGGAAAAAAGACAGCCTTTTTAACAGATGGTGTTGGGAGAACTGGACAGCAACATGCAGAAGAATGAAACTAGATTATTTTCTCACACCATACACAAAAATAAACTCAAAATGGATAGAGGATCTGAATGTGAGACAGGAAACCATCAAAACCCTAGAAAAGAAAGCAGGAAGCAACCTCCTTGACCTCCACCGCAGCAATTTTTTACTTGACACATCCCCAAAGGCAAGGGAATCAAGAGCAAAAATGAACTATTGGGACCTCATCAATATTAAAAGCTTCTGCATGGCAAAGGAAACAATCAATAAAACTAATAGGCAACTGACAGAATGGGAAAACATAGTTGCAAATGACATATNCAGACACATGAAACGATGCTCAGCATCCCTCCTCATCAGGGAAATACAAATCAAAACCACACTGAGATACCACTGAATGCCAGTCAGAGTGGCTAAAATGAGCAAATCAGAGGACTCTAGATGCTGTTGAGGATGTGGAGAAACAGGCACCCTCCTACACTGTTGGTGGGAATGTAAACTGGTGCAGCCCTCTGGAAAACAGTGTGGAGGTTCCTCAAAAAATTAACAATAGAACTCCTCTATGACCCAGCAATAGCACTGCTAGGAATTTACCCAAGGGATATAGGAATGCTGATGCATACATGAGCACATGTACCCCAATGTTCATAGCAGCATTCTCAACAAGAGCCAAAATATGGAAAGAGCGTCAGTTTCCATCAATGGATGAATGGATCAAGAAGATGTGGCTTACCTATACGATGGAATACTACTTGGCAATGAGAAAGAATGAAATCTGGCCATGTGTAGCAACATGGATGGACCTTGAGGGTGTTATGCTGAGCGAAATAAGTCAGGCAGAGAAGGACAAATACCATATGTTTGCACATAAAGGAGGATTAGGAAGAACTTAACAAAGGACCTTGGGGGAGAAGAAGGCGGGAAATGGTGGGGGAGAGGGAGAGAGGCAAACCATGAGAGACTCTTGAATGCTGAGAACAAACTGAGGACTGATGGGTGTTGGGGAGAGGGGGGAGATGGACATGGAGGAGGGCACTTGTGGGGATGAGCACTGGGTGTTATATGGAAACTGAGTTGACAATAAACTATTTGTAAAAGAAAAAATTAAAAAAAAAAGAAATGACAAAATAGAAAGTCTCAAGCAAAGAGATCAAAATATAAGGAAAAGCCAAATGGAAATTTTAGAACTGAAAAATATAATAACCAAAAACTTTTAAGCACACCATAATAACAGAATGGGAACAAGAAAGGGAAGAATCAGCGACCTAGACACATGTGGAACAATCATAGAATACACAGCATCCATATCACCAGAGTCCCAGAAGGAAAACCTAAAGATGAAGCTGGAAATATGGCTGAGTTTTTTCCCCTATTTTGTCAAAAGGCATAGCATACAGGGGCCCCTGGGAAGCTCAGTCGGTTAAGTATCCTACTTTGGCTCAGGTCATGATCTCACGGTTTGTGAGTTCAAGCCCTGTGTGGGGCTCTGTGCTAACAGCTCAGAGCCTGGAGCCTGCTTCAGATTCTGTCTCTGCCCCTCCTGCTCGCTCTCTCTGTTTCTCTTTCTGTCTCTGTGTCTCTCAAAAATAAATAAACATTTAACATCCAGTGCTCATCCCCACAAGTACCCTTATATGGAAACCAACTTGACAATAAACTATTTTTTTTAAAAAGTTAAAAGTGAAGTCATGAAGAGAAAATAAAACACTAATTGCCTGTAAGAAAATAAATAAACATTAAAAATTTTTTTTAAAAAAATATGGGAGCAAAAGAGGACAAAATGGACCTATATTTCACGTGAAATAGTAAAATGTAAATGCTAGGAAGATGTGATAAGTTACATGTATATATTGCAATTCCTAGAACAAGTAAAAGCAAACAAAGAACATATACAAAGATGCCATTTACATCTGGAATTACAATATTCCCTCCAATTTCAGATAACTTTCCTTTGACCATTTCATAGTGACTCAGAAACTGCAACATTTCAACTCTTGCTTCACACTTTTATGCCTTTCCTAGATTGACAATCTTTCCTGAATAGAGTATAAGCTCTAGAGAGCATAAACCTTGTTTGTTTTGCCCATTACTGTATCTCCAGAATGTAGAACAATGCCTGACAGATAGCAGTTGCCTTGCCACACAGCAGCTGACAAATATTAATTGAATGAAAGAATGAATGAACTTTGGCAAAAAGATAAATACTAAAAAGGGACATCTAAGACTAACATTTTTTTGTAAACAGTATGTTTACATAAAAAATCCAAAACAATTAACTGAGAAACCATTAGAGCAAATAAAAATTAACCAAAGTTAAAAAATACAACAACAACATACACCAAGGAATGTTCTTATATACCAGCAATAATCTACTAGAAAATGTAATAAAGAAAAGATTCCAGGGGCGCCTGGGTGGCTCAGTCGGTTAAGGGTCCAACTTCGGCTCAGGTCATGATCTCAAGGTTCATGGGTTCGAGCCCCAGGTCGGGCTTTGTGCTGACAGCTAGCTCAGAGCCTGTCGCCTGTCTTCGGATTCTGTGTCCCCCTCTCTCTTTGACCCTCCCCTGCTCAGGCTGTCTCTATCTATCTCTCAAAAATAAATAAAAACACTTAAAAAAATCCAGGCACAATAACTCCCAGAACTATCAATTGCCTAGGGGAAAAGAACTAACAATATGTGTACAAAATCTAGATGAAGAAAAATATAAAACTTTACTGATGGGCATAAAAGAATATAAGAATGAAGTGAGAGAAATATTATATTTCAGTATGGTAAAATCAATATTGTAAAGATGCCAACTGAAAAAAGCTTATAAATTTAATCCCAATCAGAATCCTAATGGTATTTTTGCAGAATTCAACAAATTGATTCTAAAAAAATCTCTTGAGATGAATATTTATTTTGAGAAAAAACAATTAAAAATCTCTTGAAAGAGAAAATGTATAAGAATAGATGAGACAATTTTGAAAAAGAACACTGGCAGGAGACTTGCCCTACCGGATCATCAAAATGTACCGCAGAGGTGTAGTAATTAAAATGATGTGATAAGGAAACAAAAATTGACAAGTAGATCAATAGATCAAAATATGGAGTCCAAATAGATACAAAGATATATGGGAATTCAGCTTTTGACAGGGGAGAAGTGATGAAGTACTTAATAAATGGCATTAGGAAAACTGGTTACCCATGTAGGGCAAATAAAATTATAACTTTATGGGGCGCCTGGGTGGCTCAGTCGCTTAAGCCTTCGACTTCAGCCCAGGTCATGATCTCAGGATTCGTGGGTTTGAGTCCCGTGCCAGGCTCTGTGCTGACAGCTCAGAGCCTGGAGCCTGCTACAGATTTTGTGTGTGTGTGTGTGTCTCTCTCTGCCCCTCCCTAACTCATGCTTTGTTTCTCTCTGTCTCAATAATAAACATTAAAAAAATAAAAAAAAATTATAACTTTACATCACAACTTTCAGAAATGTAAACTTCAGACAGACTAATGGCCTGAACATATAATATAAAATTATAGAAGGAAATATAGGGGAGTGTTCTATTTTATTTATTTATTTATTTATTGTTTTATTTATTTTTGAGAGAGACAGAGCCTGAGCAGGGGTGGGGCAGAGAGAGAGGGAGACATAGAATCCAAAGCAGCCTCCAGGCTCTGAGCTGTCAGCACAGTGCCTGATGCGGGGCTCAGGCTCACGAACCGTGAGATCATGACCTGAGCCGAAGTCAGATGCTTAACTGACTGAGCCATCCAGGTGCCCCACTTGTAGAGACTTTCAGAATGGCTGACCAAAGAGCTTGGAAAACACTCTCCCTACAAAAAAAAAATTGATAAAACTTAGATTATCAAAAACAACCCTTTAGGGACCTATAAAGGTGACCAAAGGCATACAACAAATTAAGAAGCATTTATTTAAGAAAAAATATGGAGTCTTGGATAAAGCAAAGGGAATTCGGCAAATATCTCAAGTAATCTGAGTTCTCTGTACAGGCTGGAGAAAGCAACAGATTGGCAGAACCATCAGAAATTTAACAGGGGGAGCTGAGGAACAAGGCAGGCATAATAGGCTTTCACAGATTCCTGGTGGTCTGTAAGGCTGTGTATTTGCACAAAGCTGCACAAGTGCCCCAAAAAGACTAGATAGGGCCCTAACTATCTATTTATCCCAGGATGAATATAAAGTCTTGCATACAAAGAAAATAAAAGCTTGGGCAGACTAGTAAACTGCCCGAATGTCAAATGTGCTCCTCAAACCACACCAGACTTATTGGCAAAGGGTAGCAGTCTTAGAGGCCAAAAGTGTTTAAGCACAATTTCTTATCAATTATAGGCTGACCATTAAGGTATGCTCACTCAGTGGCAGATTCTATGAAATTAGGCTTAAAAATAAAAATGATAATTTAAAAAACAAACAAACAAACAAACAAACAAACACATCAGCAGGCATCAGCAGTTACACACTGCAGGAGAGACAGACTCTACAAAACGAATCCAACCAAGTCATAAATAAATGAACAAACAGCAATGACAACAGCTGTGGGGGTGGGAATCAGAATTCAGATGTGATACAACATATTATCTAAAATATCCAGTTTTCGGGGCACCTGGATGTTTCAGTCGGTTGAGTGTCCGATTTTGGCTCAGGTCAGGATCTCACGGTTCGTGGGTTCAAGCGCCATGTCGGGCTCTGTGTGGACAGCTTAGAGACCAGAAACTGCTTTGGATTCTGTCTCTCTGTCTCTGTCTCTCCTCTTCCTCCTCCCCCACTTGCACCCTGTCTTTCTAAATAATAAACATTTAAAAAATTAAAACTAAAATAATCCAGTTTTCAAGTCTCCTAGGTGGGTCAGTCGGTTGAATGTCTGACTCTTGATTTTGGCTCAGGTCATGATCTCAGGTTTGTAGGATCAGGCCCTGCATTGGGTTCCATGCTGAGCATGGGGCCTGCTTATGATTCTCTCTCTCTCTCTCTCTCTCTCTCTCTCTCTCTCTCTCTCTCTCCCCCCCCACCCTTGCCCCTCTGCCTTGCCCCTCTCCCCCACTCGCATGCTCTCTCTCTCTAAAAATAAAAAATACATAAGAATAAAATAAAATATCCGGTTTTCAACAAAAATTGAGACTTGCAAAAAAAAATGGGAAAGTGTTAACTACATAGGGTTAAAAGCAGGCAATAGTAACTGCTTTGAGTGAGCCCAGATGTTGACCTAGCAGACAAAGACTTCAAAACAGCTATTCCATCTATTATCTATCTATCTATCTATCTATCTATCTATCTATCTATCTATCTATCTAATCTATCTATCATCTATCATCATCATCTATCTATCATCTATCTATCTATCTATCTATCTATCTATCTATCTATCTATCTATCTATCTATCTACATTTTATTTTAATTCCGGTGTAGATAACATAGAGTTGTATATTAGTTGCAGGTGTACAATATAGTGATACAACAATTCCATATATTACTCAGTGTTTATCAAAATAAGTGTACTCCTAATCCTCATCCTTATTTCACCCATCACTCCACCCACCCCACCCTCTGGTAGCCATCTGTTTGTTCTCTATAGTTAAGAGTCTGGTTTTTGGTGTCTGATTTATTTTCCTTTGATCATTTGTTTTGTTTCTTAAATTCCACATATGAGTGAAATCATATGGTATTTATTTATCTCTAACTGGCTTATTTTGCCTAGCATTATAATCTCTAACTCCATCCATGTTGTTGCAAATGGCAAGATTTCATTCCTTTTTTATGGCTGAATAACACATCTTCTTTATCCATTCTACACACACACACACACACACACACACACACATTTACATATACATATCACATCTTCCTTATCTATTCATGTATCAATGGACACTTGGGCTGCTTCAATAGCTTGGCTATTGTAAATAATGCTGGTGTAAACATAGAGGTGTATTTATCCCTTTCAATTAGTGTTCTTCTGTTCTTGTATTCTTTGGGTAAATAGTAGTGCAATTGCTGGATTGTAGGGTAGTCTTATTTTTAACTTTTTGAGGAACCTCCATTTTGTTTTCTACAGTGGCCGCACCATTTGCATTCCCACCAACAGTGCATGAGTGTTCCTGTCCCTCCACATCCTCACCAACACTTGTTCTTTCTTGAGATTTTTATGTTAGCCATTCTGACAGGTGTGAGGTGATATCTCATTGTAGTTTTGATTTACATTTTCCTGATGATGAGTCATGTTGAGCACCTTTTCATGTGTCTGTTGGCCTTCTGGATGTTTTCTTCGGGGAAATTTTTGTTTATGTCCTCATCCCACTTTTAATTAGATCCTTTCTTTTGTTGTGTGTTGAGTTTTATCAATTCTTTATATATTTTGGATACTAGCCCTTTATATGCCATTTGCAAATATCTTCTCTCATTCAGTAGGTTGTCTTTTAGTTTTGTTACTTGTTTTCTTTGCTATGCAGAAGCTTTTTATTTTGATGTAGTCCCAACAGTTTATTCCAGCTTTTGTTTCCCTGGCCTCAGGAAGCCTATGTAGAAAGATATTGTTAAGGGTGATGTCAGAGAAATTAATGCTTGTGCTCCTTTCTAGGATTTTTATGGTTTCACGTTTTACATTTAGGTCTTTAAACTGTTTTGAGTCTATTTATGTGTATGGAGAAAATAAATGGTCCACTTTCATTGTTTTGCAGTAGCTGTCTAGTTTTCCCAACACTACTGGAAGAAGACACTGTCTTTTTCCTATTGGATATTCTTTCTTGCTTTGCCAAGATTCATTGACCATATAACTGTGAGCTCATTTCTGGGTTTGCTATTTTGTTTTATTGATCTCTGTGTCTATTTTTTGTGCTAGTACCATACTGTTTTGATAATTACAGCTTTGTAATATAATTTGAAGTCCATAATTGTGATACCTGCAATTTTTAAACTATCTTATTATTTTTTAAAGTTTTTATGTATTTGTTTTTTTAATTAAGTTTTTATTTAAATTCCAGTTAGTTAACAAAGAGTGTAATAATAGCATTAAGTGTAGAATTTAGTGATTCCTCACTTACATACAATACCTGGTGCTCATCACAATAAATGTCCTCCTTTATACCCATCAACTATTTAGCTCCTCTCCCTCACCTCCCCTCTGGTAACCATCAGTTTATTATCTATACTTAGAGTATGTTCCTTGGTTTGCCTCTATTTTTTCCACTACTATATTCATTTGTTTTGTTTCTTAAATTCCACATATGAGTAAAATCATATGGTATTTGTCTTCTCTGTCTGACCTTAGCATAATACCTTCTTAGCTCCATCCATGTCATTGCTAATGGCAAGATTTCATTCTTTTAATGGCTGAGTAATATTCTATTGTATATATATACCACTACTTATTTATCCATTCATCAGTCAACGGACATTTGTACTCTTTTCATAATTTGGGTATTGTTGATAATGCTGCTGTAAACATCGGGGTGCATGCATCGCTTTAAATTTGTATTTTTGCATCCTTCAGGTAAATGCCTCGTAGTGTAATTGCTGGATCATAGGGTAGTTCTAGTTTTAACTTTTTGAGGAACCGCCGTAGTGTTTTTCCAGGGTGGTTGCACTAGTTTGCATTGCTACTAACAATGTAAGAGGGTTCCTTTTCTCTGCATCCTTGCCAACACCTGTTGTTTCCTGTGTTGTTAATTTTAGACATTCTGATCAGTGAGGTGATAACTCATTGTAGTTTTGATTTGTATTTCTCTGATGCTCAGTGAGGTTGAGCATTTTTTTATGTGTCTATTGGCCATCTGTAGTCTACTTTGGAAAAATGTCTATTATGTCTTCTGCCCGTTTTTTTAACTGGATTATTTATTTTTCAGGTGTTGAGGATTATTTATCTTTTTGGGTGTTGAGTTCTGTATATATTTTGTATACTAACCTTTTATCAGATATGTCATTTGGAAATTTATCTTCTCCTATTCCATAGATTGCTTTTCAGTTTTGTTGATTGTTTCTTTCACTGTGCCTTTTATACTTTTTTATTGATATGATGTATCACTTTGATTGATTTGCAAGTATTAAACTACCCTTGCATCCAAGGAATAAATTCCACTTTTTAAAATGTTTTGTTGGATTCTGTTTATTAACATTTTGTTGGGAATTTTTACATATATGTTTCAGAGATTATTACTTGTAGTCCTCTTTTCTTGTAGTGTGTTTTTCTGGTTTTGGTATTAGAATAATGCTGGCTTCATAGAATGAATTAAGAAGTTTCCCTTCCTCCTCTATTTTTTGGGAAAGGTTGACATGACTAGGTATTATGTCTTCTTTTAATGCTTGGTAAAATTCACTTGTGAAGTCTTTTGGTCCTGGTCTTTTGTTTTTGGTGGTTTTTGATTACTGATTCAATTTCATTGATAGTAATCTGTCTGTTCAAATTTTCTATTTCTTCCTGCTTCAGTTTTGGTAGGTTGCATATTTATTTTTCTTCATAGTTTATTGTCAAGTTGGATTCCATAAAACACCCAATGCTCATCGCAACAAGTGCCCTCCTCCATACCCATCACGAGTCTCTCATGGTTTGCCTCCCTCACTCTCCCCAACTATTTTTCCCCTTCTCCTCCCCCATGGTCCTCTTTTAAGTTTCGCCCAATCTTCCTATCAGTGGAAGCATATGATATCTGTCTTTCTCTGCCTGACTTATTTCTCTCAACATAACACCCTCAAGTTCCATCCATGTTGCTACACATGGCCAGATTTCATTCTTTCTCATTGCCATGTAGTATTCCATAGTATAAATAAACCACATCATCTTGATCCATTCGTCCGTTGATGGACACTTAGGATCTTTCCATGATTTGGCTATCATTGAAAATGCTGCTATGAACATTGAGGTACATGTGCCCTTATGCATAAGCACTTCTGTATCCCTTGGATAAATTTCTAGCACTGCTATTGCTGGGTCATAGGGGAGTTCTATTGTTAACTTTTTGAGGAATTTCCACACTGTTTTCCAGAGGGACTGCACCAGTTTACATTCCCACCAACAGTGTAGGAGGGTGCCTGTTTCTCCACATCCTCGGCAGCATCTAGAGTCTCCTGATTTGTTCATTTGAGCCATTCTGACCGGCGTGAGGTGGTATCTTAGTGTGGCTTTGATTTGTATTTCCCTGATGACAAATGACACAGCATCGTTTCATGTGTCTGTTGGCCATCTGGATGTCCTCTTCGGAGAAATGTCTGTTCATGTCTTCTGCCCATTTTTTCACTGGATTGTTTTTCGGGTATGGAGTTTGGTGAGTTCCTTATAGATATTGGATACTAGCCCTTTATGTGATATGTCATTTGCAACTATCTTTCCCCATTCTGTCTGTTGCCTATTAGTTTTATTGATTGTTTCCTTTGCCGTGCAGAAGCTTTTTATCTTGATGAGGATCCAATAGATCAGTTTTGCTCTTGATTCCCTTTCCTTGGGGGATGTGTCAAGTAAGAAATTGCTGCGGTGGAGGTCAAGGAGGTTGTTTCCGGGTTTCTCCTCTAGGGTTTTGATAGTTTTCTGTCTCACATTCAGTTCCTTCGTCCATTTTGAATTTATTTTTGTGTATGGTGTGAGACAGTGATTTAGTTTCATTCTTCTGCATGTTGCTGCCCAGTTCTCTGAGCACCATCTGTTAACGAGGCTATCTTTTTTCCATTGGATACTATTCCCTCCTTTGACAAAGATTAATTGACCATACATTTGTGGGTCCAACTCCAAGTTCCCTATTCTGTTCCATTGGTCTATGTGTCTGTTTTTGTGCCAATACCATACTGTCTTGATAATTACAGCTTTGTAGTAGAGACTAAAGTCTGGGATGGCGATGCCTCCCGTTTTGGTTTTCTTCTTCAGTATTACTTTGGCTATTCGGGGTCTTTGTCATTCCAAACAAATTTTAGGATAACTTGTTCTAGATTTGAGAAGAATGCTGGTAAAATTTTGATTGGGATTGCATTGAATGTGTGGACTAGTTTGGTAGTAATGGCATTTTAACAATAGTTGTTCTTCTGATCTACGAGTATTGAATGTTTTTCCATTTCTTTGTGTCTTCTTCAATTTCCTTCATAAGTTTTCTACAGTTTTCATGATACAGATCTCCTATATCTTTGGTTAGGTTTACTCCTAGGTATTTTATGTTTTTTTGGTTTTTTTTTGTGCAATTGTGAATGGGATCAGTTTCTTAATTTCTCTTTCTGTTGCTTCGTTATTGGTGTATAAAAATGCAACAGATTTCTGTACGTTGATTTTGTACCCTGCAACTTTGCTGAATTCTTGGATCAGTTCTAGTAGGCTTCTGGTGGAGTCTGTCAGGTTTTCTATGGAGACTATCATGTCATCTGCAAAAAGTGAAAGTTTGACTTCTTCTTTGCCAATTCTGATGTCTTTCATTTCATTTTGTTGTCTGATTGCTGGTGCTAGGACTTCTAGCACTATGCTAAACAACAGTGATGAGAGTGGACATGCCTGTTGTGTTCCTGATCTTAGGGTGAAAGCTCTCAGTCTTTCCCCATTGAGGATGTTAGCTGAGGGCTTCTATAGATGGCTTTGATGATGTTTAAGTAGGTTCCTTCTATCCCGACTTTCTCTAGAGTCTTTATTAAGAAGGGATGCTGTATTTTGTCAAATGATTTTTCTGCATCTATCGACAGGATCATATGGGTTTTCTCTTTTCTTTTGTTAATGTGATGGATCACGTTGATTGATTTGTGAATATTGAACCAGCCCTATAACCCAGGAATGAATCCCACTTGATCTTGGTGGATAATTCTTTTTATGTGCTGTTGGGTTCGATTTGCAAGTATCTTGTTGAGGATTTTTCATCCGTATTCATCAAGGATATTGGCCCCTGTAGTTCTCCTTATTTGCTGGGTCTCTGTCTGGCTTGGGAATCAAAGTGATACTGGCTTCGTAGAATGAGTCCAGAAGGTATCCTTCGATTTCTAATTTTTGGAATAGCTTGAGAAGAATGGGTATTAACTCTGATTTAAATGTCTGGTAGAATTCCCCAGGGAAGCCATCTGGCCCAGGGCTATTATTAGTTGGGAGATTTTTGATAACTTATTTGATTTCCTCACTAGTTATGGGTTTGTTCAGATTTTCTATCTCTTCCCGTGTGAATTTTGGTAGTGAGTGTGTGTTTAGGAATTTGTCCATTTTTCTAAGTTGTCCAATTTGTTGGCATATACATTTTTCATAGTATTCCCTGATGATTGCTTGTATTTCTGAGGGATTGGTTGTAATAAATCCATTTTCATTCATGATTTTGTCTATTTGGGTGCTTTCTCTTATCTTTTTAAAAGCCTGGCTAAAGGTTTGTATATATTTTTTTATTTTTTCAAAAAACAAACGTTTTGTTTCATTGATCTGTTCAACTGTTTTTTTTATTCTATTTTTTTTATTTTGCCCTGATTTTTATTATTTCTTATCTTCTTCTTTTTTTTTTTTTTTACAAATAGTTTATTGTCAAATTAGTTTCCACATAACACCCAGTGCTCATCCCCACAAGTGCCCTCCTCCATGCCCATCCCTCCTCCCCCCCACATCCATCAGTCCTCAGTTTTTGTCAGCATTCAAGAGTCTCTCATGGTTTGCCTCTCTCCCTTTCCCCCACCATTATCTTCTACTGGGTTTGGGGTGCTCTTGTTGCTCTGCTTTTAGTTCCTTTAGGTATGCTGTTAAATTTGGTATTTGTGCTTTTTCTAGTTTCTTGAAATAGGCCTGGAGTGCAATTTACTTTCCTCTTAGGACTGCCTTTGCTGCATCCCAAAGAGTTTGGATAGTTGTGTTTTCATTTACATTTGTTTCCATATATTTTTTCATTTATTCTCTAATTGCCTGATTGGCCCATTCATTCTTTAGTAGGGTGTTCCTTAACCTCCATGTTTTGGGAGGTTATCCAGACTTCTTCCTGTGATTGATTTCAAATTTCATAGCATTGTGATCTGAAAGTGTGCATGGTATGATCTCAATTTTTTAATATTTATGGAGGGCTGCTTTATGTCCCAGTCTGTGATCTATCTTGGAGACTGTGCCATGCGCACTTGAGAAGAAAGTGAATTCCATGGCCTCAGGATGTAGAGTTCTAAATATATCTGTCAGATCCATCTGGTCCAATGTGTCTTTCAAGTCTATTCTTTCTTTAGTGATTTTCTGTCTAGTTGATCTATCCATTACTGTAAGTGGAATATTAAAGTCCCCTGCTATTAGCACATTCTTATCCATAATATTGTTTCTGTTTGTGATTGTTTTACGTATTTGCTGCCGTATTTGTACGTAGACATTTATAATTGTTAGCTCTTCTTGGTGGATAGACCCTGTAATTATTATATAAAGTCCTTCTTCTTTCCTTGTTACTGCCTTTACTGTAAAGTCTAGTTTGCCTGATATGAGTATGGCTACTCCAGCTTTCTTTTGGCTTCCAGTAGCATGATAGATATTTCTCCATCCCCTCACTTTCAATCTGAAGGTGTCCTCAAGTATAAAATGAGTCTCTTGTAGACAGCAAATAGATGGATTTTGTTTTTTTATCCATTCTGCTACCCTATGTCTTTTGATTGGAGCATTAAGTCCATTAACATTCAGTGTTATTATTGAAAAATATGGGTTTAGAGTCATTGTGTTCTTTGTAGGATTTATGCTTGCAGTGGTGTCTCTGGTACCTTGTGTTCCTTGCAACATTTCCCTCTAGGAGTCCTCCTTAGGATTTCTTGTAGGGCTTGTTTCGCGGTGATGAATTCTTTCAATTTTTGTTTATTTGGGAAAACTTTTATCTCTCCTTCTATACTGAATGACAGGCTTGCTAGATAGAGGATTCTTGGCTGCATATTTTTTCTGTTCATCACTTTGAAGATTTCCTGCCATTCCTTTTTGGCCTGCCAAGTTTCAATATATAGGTTTGTAACTACCCTGATAGGTCTCCCTTTGTATGTTAGGGCCCTTTTATCCTTAGCTGTTTTCATAATTCTCTCTTTGTCCTTATATTTTGCCAGTTTCACTATGATATGTTGTGCAGAAGATCGAATCAAGTTACGTCTGAGGGGAGTTCTCTGTGCCTCTTGAATTTCAATGTCTGTTTCCTTCCCCAGGTTGGGGAAGTTTTCAGCTATCATTTGTTCAAGTACCCCTTCAGCGCCTTTCCCCTTCTCTTCCTCTTCTGGAATTCCTATGATTCGGATATTGTTCTGTTTGATTGTATCACTCAGCTCTCGAACTCTCCTTTCATGCTCCTTAATCAGTTTATCTCTCTTTTTCTCGGCTTCTGCTTTTTCTATAATTGTGTCTTTTAATTCACCTATTCTCTCTGCGTCTTCAATCTGTGCATTAGATGTATCCATTTTATTATGCACCTCATTTATAGCAGTTTTTAATTCATCACAACTATTTTTAACCTCCATAGTCTTTGGAGCAATGTCTTCTCAGATGTCTTCCATGTGTTTTTCAAGCCCAGAGATTAATTTTATGACTATTGTTCTAAATTCTTGTTCAGTTATGTCGCTCATATCTGTTTTAAGCAGCTCTTTAGCTGTCATTTCTTTCTGGAATTTCTTTAGAAGAGAGTTCTCCTGTCTTGTCATTTTGGCTAGCTTTCTGACTCTTGTTAGTTTTGAAAGCTTGTTACGTGCTCTTCACCTGCAAGTATAGCTATATTAAAGGAGGCTCCTTGACTTTCTATGGCCTGTCCATTCAGGAAGTGTTCTTTGAATGGTGTCTCTTGGTCTCTCTTGTTGTTTGGTTATTTTGTTTCCCTACTTGTAGTGGTATTTGGGACTCTCCACCATGTGTACTTTGCCTTGTTTCTTGAGGTAGCTCTGGAAAAGAGAACAGTCAGACAAACACACAGGGAACAAAGGCACACAAACGCATAGACAAACCCAACAAACGAGCAAACCAAAAAGGAAAAAGAAAAAGAAAATAAGTAAAAGAAGAAGAAAAAAAAGAGAAAAAAAAAAACCCTAACGACAAAGGACAGTCTAAAAACATAAAACCAGAATTCCCAGCAACAAATAGAGAACAGGGTGCATGCAGTGCTGATGGAAGAGCATATACACAGAGAGAAATGTCAGGGCGGGGAGAAAGTGAAATTGGACAATGACCAGGCAGAGAGACTAAGAGGCTTAATTCAGAGAGAGAAAGGAGAATATGGTAGGAGGCAAGGACAAAGAAACAAAGATAATGTTAGTCAGAGAAACTATACAGTCTGATTACTCCAGAGAGAGAGAGAGATAGAAAGGTAGAGGTGGAGGTGTAGAATATACATCTAGAGAATGGATTCAATGTGACTGTTTAAACAAACAAATGACTAGAGTGGCCAGTCCAGCAGAGGGGAGGGATACGAAGGAGACAAGGGGAAAATATATCGGAATAGAAAGAATTGATCTAGAATTAATCACGGCAATGCATCCATGTTGGTCTTGCCCCGGTTTCTGGTAAAAACAAAACAAAACAAAAACAAAAACAAAAAATAAAAAACAAAAACAAAAACAAAGAAACAAAAGAAAATAAACCCCAGCTCTCTAGTGGGGATGGGTGTGGTTTGGTGTAGGCAGGTCTTAGCCTCCACTGAGGTCCCGCTGGCCACTCCTTGAAGTCCTGCCTTAGTGGTTGTAGGGAGTAAAATGTCGGCGCCCCAGTCCCCTCTGGAACCAAGCCAAACAAATCACTCCCTTGCATCCGATCTCCCTGTGCTGGGGGTGCAGCCAAGTTGGGCCGTATTCTATGTCCCAAGCCCCACCTCGTTTCCAGGTCCCAGTCCACATGCTTTATTGATACCACCAGAAACACACTCCTGCAGGTCGGCCACTTCCCCAGTACTGGGCATCAAGCCAGTGGAGCAGAGGCGCAGCCTCTGGTCAGCAGCTTCCCTGCTGCCAGGGGTGGAGCTGGGCTGCAGGGGGTCTAGTCGGGAGAGTAGCAGAGCAGTTTCTCTTGGCGTCGCCTGGTACTCGGGCACCCAGTTCAAAGTCAACACCCCAGCTAGAACTAAGAACACTTTCCGTCCAGAGCCAAGGTTTTTCTCTTCTCCAGGGACAGCTCTATGAGCAGTTTCAGCCACTCTTTCTTTTCCCTTGAATCACCAGTGCTGCCCACGGCTCCCCGCAAAGGGAGCTACCTCCCCTCCCTTCGTGTCTGTGGTCTGGGTCGTTTTTATCTTCCCCAGTTCGCACTCACGCACTTATGTGGTTGCCTTCCCAGTGTAGTCTGTCTCTTTTTCTTTCCAAACTCCTGTGGTTCGGTGTCCTATGGCTTCAGGCCTTCTCTGCTTGAGAGATGGGTGCAAGTAAAATGCACGGAGCTCCCTACTTCTCCGCCATCTTGCCTCCCACCCAGTTGCATGTTTCTTCTTCTTCTTTTTTTTAAATGTTTTATTTATTTCTGAGAGAGAGAGAGAGAGAGAGAGAGAGACAGCGTGAGCAGGGGAGGGTCAGAGAGAGAGGGAGGTACAGAATCTGAAACAGGCTCCAGGCTCTGAGCTAGCTGTCCGCACAGAGCCCGACATGGGGCTCGAATCCACGAACCATGAGATCATGACCTGAGCCAAAGTCCGACGGTTAACCGACTGAGCCACCCAGGCGCCCCTCGGTTGCATGTTTCTAGGAATGTATCCATTTCTTCTAGGCTGTCCAATTTGTTGGCATATAATTTTCGATAATATTCTCTTACAATCATTTGTATTTCTGTGTTGCCGGTGGTTATTTCTCCTCCTTCATTTCTGATTTTGTTTTTTTGAGTCCTCTCTCTTTTTTATAAGTCTGGCTAGAGATTTATCAATTTTGTTGATATTTTCAAAGAACCAGCTCCTGGTTTCATTGACCTGTTCTATTGTTTTTATAGTTTATATATCTTTTATTTCTGCTCTAACCTTTTGTATTTTCTTTCTTTTGTTCCTTTTGGGTTTTGTTTGTTGTTCTTAAAGCAGCTATTTCAAAGATGTTCAAGGAGCTAGTAGAAACCATATTTAAAGAATTACAGATAAGTATGATGAGGGGTGACTGGGTGGCTCAGTCAGTTGAGCGTCTTGACTTCGGTCAGGTCATGATCTCACAGTTTGTGAGTTCAAGCTTTGCATCGGGCTCTGTGCTGACAGCTCAGAGCCTGGAGCCTCCTTCGGATTCTGTGTCTCCCTGTTTCTCTGCCCCTCCGCTGCTCTTGCTCTGTCTCTCTGTCTCTGTCCCTCTCAAAAGTAAATAAACATTAATTTTTTTTTTACAAATAAAAGTATGTGGGGCGCCTGGGTGGCTCAGTTCGTTCTGCATCCGTTTCGGCTCAGGTCATGATCTCACAGTTCGTGGGTTCGAGCCCCGCATCAGGCTCTGTGCTGAATGCTTGCTCAGAGCCTGGAGGCTGTTTCGGATTCTCTGTCTCCTTCTCTCTCTGCCCCTCCCCAGCTCACGCTCTATCTTACTGTCTCTCAAAAATAAATAAATATAAAAAAAAGAAAAGTATGATGACAGTGTATCATCAATTAGAGAATATCAATGAAGAGGTAGAAATTATATACATATATATGTATGAACCAATGGAAATTCTGGAGTTGAAAAGTATAAAATTTGAAATGGAACGTTCATTAGAGGGCCTCAAAGGTAAAAGTGAGCTACCCAAAAAAAAAAGCATCAATGAATTTGAAGATAGACTGATAGAGATTATGCAATCTGAGGAACAAAGAATATAGCCCCCAATATTCCCACTTCTGATGCTCGCCTCTTATATAGTTCCCTTTCCTTGAGTACAAGCAGAATATGTGAACATGATAAGATATCACTCCTATAATTAGGTTAGTCTATATAGCAAAAATTAAGAATTTTGCCACTGTAATTAACGTCCTTATTCAGTTCATGTTGGATTAATAAAAATAAAGATTGTCATGAGTTGGCCTGGTCTAATTAGAGGAGTTGTTTAAAAAGATAATATACTATTGGTCTTGAACAAGTAAGCTGCTATTTTGTGAGAGGGCCTGTGGAGGGGGCCACATGGCAAGCAGGCTTATTAAAGATGGCTCCTGAGAACTGAGAATAGTCCCTGTCAGACAGCTAGCAAGAAAACAGGAACATCGGCCCTACAATGGAGAGGAAGTATATTCTGCCAACAACCAGTGTCCTTGGAAGAAGAGTCTGAACCTTAGATGAGATCATAGCTTCAGCTAATGCATTGATTTCAGCCTGGTGAGACCCTGAGCAGAGACCTAGTTAACCTGTATCAGAGTCTTGACCCACAGAAATCATGAAACAATATGTAGGTATTGTTTTGACCTGCTAAGTCTGTGGAAATTTGTTATAAAGAAATAGAAAATATAGCCTTGAACTTAGGTTTTTCTTATACTTAGTCCACATACTCAACCACTGCACTATACAGTAAAGTTCAGAACTGGCTGTTCATGTGCCATGAAAGTCTATAGACATGTTTTTTGTTTGGCTCAGAAAGTACTTTAAAACATTTTATAAAATTAGCTGCCAATTTTTAAAAATCAGAAGATTTCACATATAAATTCACATTTCTGTCTTCCCTTGAAATGTTGGAAGACATGACATCTTGGGCCCACATTGCCACCTAGCAAGAATTAGCTTGGAAGTGAGGAGTTCTTGACTTGTTAAGACAGGGCTTGAGCTTGGTAGTTCAGTGCAGGAGAGCTCTACCTAATTGGCATCATTCATTTAGGTAACCCATGTGGCCCCAATTAGGTATTAGAGTGTGTGAGTCCTGATATACAACTTCAGAGTTAATAACTGATTGCCTCAGTTTTGTTTATAGTGTAGTCACTTTTTCCATTAGCTCTCTATGTGAAACTGTGCTACAAGAGTTTGGGTTATGAATCCTTTAGGAATGAATGCCAAGATAAGAACTATGTATATATTATGCATTAAATTAAGTTTGGTAGAGACTGGGAAACTCATGTTTTCATCAAACTTCTTAGTGTAAGGTTTCAATTTGAAAAAAAATATGTTCTTTTGGCCTTTGGGGAATATAAGGTAAAATGAAGCAGTATATTTTGTTTTTCCTTTTCTACTGTGGGGCATAGGAGGGGAAAAGCTTCAGGGCCAGTAGGTAGAAAGGAAGGCTCCATTGAGATAGTGATGTATAGGGAATAAATATTTAAGTTTTTGAGATTGTTATAAATTAACACAAAATATAAAGCACATTTTGAATGGCATAAGTCATGCCAGTTGTGGCAATTCATGATTTTATTTTTGTTTTATTTAGATTTCTATTAAAAATTAATACAGGGGTTCCTGGGTGGCTCAGTTGGTTAAGAATCTGACTTTGGCTCAAGTCATGATCTCATAGTTCGTGGGTTCAAGCCCCACATTGGGCTTTGTGCTGTCTCTCTGCCTGTTCACATGATGTCTCTATCAAAAATAAATAAACATTAAAAAATCAATACAAATGTCTTGCATGAAGTTTAACACATGATCTTTGGACCTAGTTGTAAGCAAGTCTTTCAGGAAAAACACATGTAAGTGATACGAAATATTTGTGTATATGTATATATATATAAATTATAATTGTATGGTATATAAATTAACTATATACCATAGTTAATTTAGAATGGAATTCTTTTTTTAAAATATTTTTTTATTTATTTCTAGGAGAGAGAGAGAGAGAGACAGCGTGAGCAGGGGAGGGTCAGAGAGAGAGGGAGACACAGACTCTGAAATAGGCTCCAGGCTCTGAGCTGGCAGTCAGCACAGAGCCCGACGCGGGGCTCGAACCCACGAACCACGAGATCATGACCTAAGCGAAAGTCGGACTTAACCGACTAAGCCACCCAGGCGCCCCAATTTAGAATGGAATTCTATATATGTATTCTTTTTTTTTTAATGTTTTATTTATTTCTAGGAGAGAGAGAGAGCGTGAGCAGGGGAGGGTCAGAGAGAGAGGGAGACACAGACTCTGAAATAGGCTCCAGGCTCTGAGCTGGCAGTCAGCACAGAGCCCGACGCGGGGCTCGAACCCACGAACCGCGAGATCATGACCTAAGCGAAAGTCGGACGCCTAACCGACTGAGCCACCCAGGTGCCCCTCTATATATGTATTCTAAAAAAGCTTTAGAACTTGTTTTGAGTTTTAGAATTTATAAAAGGTCGAAAATGTTTTACTGCTTATATTAAATGTTTTACTGTTCGAGAAGTGATTCCTATAAATCAAAGAAATTACCAATTCCTAATGAAAAAATGAACAAAAAACATGAATAAGAAATTCACGAAGTAGGAAATAAAGAATGACCAAAGGGGATATGAAAACATATTCAGTTTTAATAGTGATTAGCGAAAGTCAAAATAAAAACAATGACATTCCCCATTAGATTTTCAATAAGATTGCTAATATCAAGTACTGGTGGTAAAGAGAAGTGGATATCATACATCACTGTTGGGTATGTAAATTGGAGCCACCCTGAAGTGCAACTTGGCAGAAACTATTAAATTTTATGAGAATGTATTTATGCATTACTTGTGGAAATAACTTTTAAAATAAAGAGCTGATTCTTCTCTCTTTCTTCAAACATTCCCTCTGGCCATACTGGTAGGTTCAGAAATATGATCTTAGCCCTGGCCTAAGTTAATTAACACCTAACACTTGGCCAAAAGTAATTGATTCAGGAATGGGGGTAGGACATAAACTGGCCCCAAACAACTTCTGCTAGGGATGTTGGGTGGGACACAAACTCTCTCTTCCAGCCATGAAGAAGAAAAACACAGCTTTGGGATCTGCTAATAGCTATCTTAGGACTATTAGGGAACAGCGTGCCCAAGAATGGGGCCGATGTTAAGGAAGCACTGACTTACCTAGGCTTATCTGAAACCAGCTCTACGTCTGGTCCCATGAGCCACAGTTTCCTATTTTGTTTAAGCCAGTTTGAGTTTTGCTGTTACTTGCAATTGGAAGTATCTTGACTGATAAAGTAATCCTTGACCAATTCCAGTTATCAGGGTCTGTGACAGATCCTGTGGATTGATTCAGTCAGCATCCATTCCAAACCCCTCATCATGTACTTTCCCATATTTCAGAGGCTTGGAAGCTCAAACCTTTATTTCTCACACTTCCTACCAGCTGGGGTTCTGGATATGACTTCTACTATGGATCTGCTAATCAGAACTTGCTCAAGACTTGAATTTGGATGTGAGTTAAGTGGGGAGAGAGGCAGGACTCAAGGTCAAACATTTATGGGTGCAGATCATAGCAGAAATGGTGCAATCTGGGAACTAGCTGCTATGGTGGTGGCTCCACAGTTTGACAGGAAACTTCCTGATCATGGCAGGAGTAATGGCCACATAGATGGCCCAGTTCTGTGGTGTAAATTTGGGAACATTCCTGGAAGCTCTACCTAGATCCTTTTTCTTCACCCCACCAATGATTCTATAAGCCATCACTTATAATAAAAATCTTTTTCTGCTGAAATTAACTAGAAGGGATTCTGTTCTTTGAAAACAAACTCTAATCATATAGGACCCAGGGTTGTGATAGCTAACCTATATAGCAGAAATAAACCAAAAAGCTAAAAGAAAAGTATGCCTATTTCTAGACATTTGGTGTTGTCTCTTCCCCTACCACCTGAAACAAGGATTTTTTAATATCCTTTCTGAGGAAGTCCTTACTGGTCTGGTATCTTAGAAATAACCTCTGTATAGTTCCAATATCTCCTTCCCTTTGCTTTTACTTTTCTCTCAACCTCCACCCTCAATGGTATAACAAACAAGCTCCTTGGTTGAGGAAAATCCATTATAGTTATCAGCAAAGAGAATTATAGAGGAAAGAGGACCCAGGAGGATGCCTCTGGAATCTGAATCTCTCAAACATTGATCAGACTCAACAAATGTCAGCTCTGCTTGGCTAGAAAAGATGACACTAAACAGTTATTTAGGAACCATTAGTGTAAAAGGTTTAGTAAATGTCTCACAGAGACCAATTTTCCCTGCCAGAAATTCAGCATTTGATTATGCTTTCAATTTAGATTTTGCTTCTTTGTACCCTAGGTCAGGACACTCAGTGAGCAGTCAATGCACATATCTTAGATAAATGAATTTTATGCCAGCTCTACATTCTAGGTTATTGGGGCTGCTCAAAACACATGATTTCAGTCAGACAGAACCAGCTGCTGGAGATAGCCAATATAGCAAGTCTTATAAGGCAGTTGTAAGAACAAGGCCATGAGGGAGGGATGACTTTGATAGCCCCAATAAAAACCCATCATTCATTCAACAAATGTTTATCAAATGTCAACCACAAAGTATTGATGATGCAGAAACACACAAGGCACCATTCTTCTGACAAGGAGTTCAATCTGATGTTGGGAGACACATGGTAAACACATAATTCCAATTCATTGTAATGAGCACTGAGACAAAGTGCAGTGGAAAAGAACCATTAACTACTTGAAAAAGGCTTAAAAGTCAAAAGATATGGGTCTGAGCCAGAAGGCCTGTCAGTGTGTCTGGTAATGTGTCTGTGTGTGTCAGTGTGTCAGTGTCAGTTGTGTCTGGTAATGTGATGTCATTCACCTAGGGCAATAACTGGTTATCCACATAAACAGGTGCTGAGGGCAACAGCAAAGCACAGGCATTACAAAATTGAAATCAATTTAACATTGGATATAAAACACAGAAAAATCACAAATTGGTTACATTTTATCCTGCTTATTTAATGGTTTAGTATCATTTTAGTTTATAGGGTGGGAAGTGAGGGGCATAACTTTTTCTAAAATATATGTATTAGGGCACTTGGATGGCTCAGTTGGTTAAGCATCTGACTCTTGATTTCGGCTCAGGTCATGATCTCACATGCTCCACGCTGGGCATGGAGCCTGCTTAAGATTCTCTCTCTTCTTCTCTCTCTGCTCCTTCTCCACTCATGCATTCTCTCTCTCTCCCTCAAAAAATTAAATTAAATAAATGTATCATAAAAACTAATAGATGCATATAGAAGGATTAGGAGGAACGTCACAGAGGACCGTGGGGGAGAAGAAGGGGGGAAATAGTGGGGGAGAGGGAGAGAGGCAAACCATGAGAGACTCTTGAATGCTGAGAACAAACTGAGGACTCATGGGTGTGGGGGGGAGGAGGGAGATGGGCATGGAGGAGGGCACTTGTGGGGATGAGCACTGGGTGTTATATGGAAACCAACTTGACAATAAACTATTTGCAAAAAAATAAAAAAAGGTCTTAAAATCTGAGTCTCAAATTCCAGGCCCCTAATTGCTGGTCCCTTCCAGTCTTACCTTCTAGTATTCCTACCCATAANGGGAGGAGGGAGATGGGCATGGAGGAGGGCACTTGTGGGGATGAGCACTGGGTGTTATATGGAAACCAACTTGACAATAAACTATTTGTAAAAAAAAACAAATAAAATTAAGTAACAGAAACAATGCACAAAAAATACGTGTATAGCTAAAAGTCATTATAAAATAAACATTATGGGACCACCATTCAGGCAGGGAATAGAACATTGCCAGCAGCATCCCTGGAACACCACTTAGGATGGCCAACTGCTTGGTCTGCCTTGGACTGTTCCATTTTTAGCACTGAAAATCCTGAATCCCAGGAATCCCCTCCCTTGGATGTGAAAAGTCTCAGTTTTCAGTGATGGGTGCAGAAGATTGGAGGGGGAGAGTACAAAATCCATATGGTGACCCCCCCAATAGGAGATGAAAACAACACAGTTTTTAGTGTGAAATGGATATACGATGGTGTTTTCCGTAGTTGTGGCTTTTTTTTTCCCCTGACTGCTGATCTGGACAACATGATTTTTGGTTCACAGTAATGGATCATTCATTGTTGTATTACTCAGAATGATTCCACTTGACTATGTAACTTAAGTGTGTTGTAATTGTGAGCATCAACAGTCTTTGATTTTGCCTGTGTATCTAATGTTGTGATTTGTATTGAAATAGTGTTGGATTTACTTTTAACATCATGAATATTGCCACCATAGAGCTCAATCTGCTTGGGCTACCATAACAAAATACCACAGACTGAGTGGCCTAAACAACAGAAATTTATTTTCTCACAGTTCTGGAGGCTGGAAAGGTGTAAGCCTGTTTGCTCTCTTCTGAGGCCTTTCTCTGTGGCTTGTAAATAGCAGCCTTCTTGCTGTGTCTTCACATGGCCTTTTCTTTGTGTGCACACACTCATGGTGTTCCCCTGGGTGTCCAAATGTCCTCTTCTTATAAGGACATAGTCATATTGGATTAGGCTCATCCTAACAGCCTTATTTTAACTTAATCACCTCTTTAAAAGTCCTATCTCCATATAGTCACATTCTGAGTTACTGGGAGTTAGGGCTTTCACATAGGAATTTTGGAGGGAAACAGGTGAGTCCATAACACCATGTTTTGTAAGAATGCAGATAAGGAAAAAGAGAACCATTACAATACCAAATGCTAGAGTCACTAAAGAAGAAGGCTAAAGAACTATGTTATTTTAATGACAGATAAAGACCATATACAATTAGATTATGGAGGTAAATAACCCAAACAGAACCTACTGCATACCACAGAGAAAAGAATTTGTAATTGGGCATTATAGAGAAGGATATGTGAAAGCATATATGGAGACTGAATCTCGTAAACCCAGATTGACACTGGCAAGTACTTCTAAATCAATCAAAATCTCCCCAAAGATGCCAACACTCAGTTGAAAATAGTGGCTGCTCATTTAGCTTGGCATACCACCCAAATGAAGATACATTATCATATTATTCCCCTTGATTACATCATTAAACTGACTAAAGTTACATTTCTGATTGAGTGGTTGTAACTCTAAAATGTCCTGTAGGTGAACAAAAGGGAGAAATTTTGATAACAGATGCTGGTTCCTGATAGCACACAGCTGATTCTGTCAGAGGTTACCAATGATCATGCTTTCTACAGCCAGGTGATATATCTGATGGCAGCAAGAAAAAAAAATGTTCCCCTTAGCTATTACGTACTTTGATTTTCATAAAATGCAGTTTCATATTGTCTTCTTGATTTCTATGAAGATATTAATGAAATTACAGAAAACATGAAGCAATGCAACTAGAGTTTGCTCAGCTATTTGCATATTCAGCAGACAGTACAAATATAAATTTTGAAAATTTCATTCAGTCTATAAACTTCACACTAACAAAAATGAAAAGCCCTTACCTGTGAAATGTCCTGCACACCTTGTACACAACACTGATTAAGAGGAGTGCATTTTGGGGGCGCCTGAGTGGCTCAGTCGGTTAAGCATCTGACTCTTGATTTCAGCTCAGGTCATGATCTCAAGGTTCATGAAATGAAGTCCGGTGTTGGGCTCTGTGCTGATATTGTGGAGCATGCTTGGGATTCTCAATCTCTCTCTCTCTCTCTTTTTCTCTCTCTCTCTCTCTTTCTCTGACCCTCCTCCACTCATGCACATGTGCTCTCTCTCTCTCTCTTTCTCACAAAATAAATTAACATTAAAAAAAAGAGGTGTGCATTTTGCTTGCCTGTAAAACTAAAGCTTTCATAATGAATATTTGGGGCCATTTTCAATTTCTTTAAAACTTACAGAAGCACAGGGGTGCATGGGTGGCTCAGTTGGTTAAGTGTCCAACTCAGATCATGATCTCTCCTGAGTCTGAGCCCTGCATCGGGCTCTGTGCTGACAGCTTGGAGCCTGGAGCCTGCATCAGATTCTGTGTCTCCCTCTCTCTCTGCAGCTTCTCTTCTCATATGCACGCTCTCTCTCTTTCAAAAATAAATAAACATTTAAAAATTTTTAAAAACTTACAGCAGCACATAATGAGATTTTTTTACTTTATAGAAATTGAAGTAGATAACCTCCTTGATGTGTGCCTACAAAATGCCTATCATTGTTGCTGGCCATGGAAAGAATGTTAAAATGTCACGTTGTTATAAAATCATAATTTCAAACTACAGGACAAGAAGAATGTCCTTTCCTAACATGGAAATACATTGAGAATATGAATGGAGAAAAGAATTATAATGAAACAGAAATGTATCTGCTGTTTCTCTGAAACTACTTGAAGACCTTTGAAGAGGTCATTTGAAGCCTAGAAAAGAATGAACTGACTGTACCTTAGCTGTTGGATGTTAAATGTACATTGCAACAAAAATTCACATAGCAAAATTGGCTCATTTTTTTGAAAGACGACTACTCGAGAAATTAAAAAAAATGTTACCAAGAAAACACAGTTAGGTTAAATGGGACTTTCTCCATTTCTTTTGTTTGTTTGTTGGTTGGTTTTTGTTTTTGTTTAGAGAGAGAGAGAGAGTAGGAGAGAGGGGCAGAGGGAGAGAAAAAGAGAGAATCCCAAGCAGGCTCCAAGCTCAGCATGGAGCCCCATGGCAGGTTTGATTCCATGTCCCTGGGATCATGACCTGAGCCCAAATCAAGAGTTGGACACTCAACCGACTGAGCCACCCAGGGGCCCCTCCATTTCTGTTTTCTTCAAATTGAAGTGTAATTAACATACAGTGTTATATTAATTTCAGGTGTACAATATAGTGATTCAACAATTCTATACTCTGCTCACCACGAAAAGTGTGGTCAGAGTCACCATATAACATTATTACAATATTATTGACTGTATTTCCTATGCTGTACTTTTCATCTCTATGACTTACTTATTTTATAACTGGAAGTTTGTGCCTCTTAATCCCCTTTACCTTCTCTACTTCTTAAATGAACCTGTAACTTATTTGGAATCCAACTTCAATTTCACAAGTTCATATTTATGTGCTTTAGAACCATTTTTTCCAAGAAAGAGAGGTTTAACTTAGGACATCTAATTTGCTTCATAGCATTTAAAAATGATTGGCATGGGGGCGCCTGGGTGGCTCAGTCGGTTAAGCATCCGACTTCAGCTCAGGCCACGATCTCACGGTTCGTGGGTTCAAGCCCTGTGTCAGGCTCTGTGCTGACAGCTAGCTCAGAGCCTGGAGCCTATTTCAGATTCTGTATCTCCCTCTCTCTCTGACCCTCCCCTGCTCATGCTCTCTCTCTCTTTCAGAAATAAATAAAACATTAAAAAATTAAAAAAAAATAAAAACGATTGGCATGTTAAGACATGAATAACTTATATATGAATTTAAAGATGGCAAAGACCCGACTGGCAAATAGCTGGTTTATCAAAACAAATGTTTCAGTCCTTATACTCTAGAAGTATTAATTTGGTTTTGACCTTGAATGTGACAGGTGGAGGGTGAAGTGCATATTGAAATTTGTCTGACTGGTAGTCTCAGGAGGCAAGTTTATTCTTCTTTGTAGGGAAAGTCCTAGTTATGAGGGGAAAAACTGGGATCTGGGAATTAGTATTTATAGCCTTGGCTTCTCCTACTCTTCATCTGAGCTAACCTCTGAACCTCTATGGATTCCATTACTTTTTTTTTTTTTCAAATAGTTTATTGTCAAGTTGGTTTCCATATAACACCCAGTGCTCATCCCCACAAGTGCCCCCCCTCCATGCCCATCTCCCCCCTCTCCCCTATGGATTCCATTCCTATATATTAGTCAAAGGCAGATCCTTACTTCTGTCTGAGAGTAGTAACAAGGGCTCAGAAATATAGAAAAATGGGAGGATGTAGTAACAAGGTCATCACTCTCTCTTGATCTTGACCTCTTCCTCCTGGAATAATATTTCTTCTGCTTTGAGAATCACTGGACATTTATTCAACAAGTCTGGAGTGGGGTGAGAGATTTTTTATTCCTTAAAAATCAAATTTCTCATTGGGCAAGGGGCCAAGTGTTTGTGTGTGTCTGCAAGGGTTGGGAAGGGTGAAGTGGTTAGAGTTGGTGATTAATGAGGACCTGGTTTCTTTCTTCAGAGTGTGCTCAGGTTAAGCTAATAAGAGAGTAGGATGGTTTCCTGGGTTCTTCATGTAGGAGGGAAATAAATTCCAATATCAGGGGTAACCCACAACTCTTTGGAACCAGGAGTCAATACATAGCTCTGGATCCACGCAGGCCCTTCCTTGCCAACAGTTCTTTCCTCCAAAAGGAGTTGTACTTTGACTCCATAGAAAGGGGCAAATAGAATACTTTTGATATTCTGCTGCTCAGGAATTGTTCTTTCCTCAGCTCTCTGTTGCAGACTATGAAGTAGAGAGGGGCACTGGCTAGGAAATCATGAGACTGGGCTTTTCACTCACTCACTCACTCACTCACTCACTCACTCACTCACTCATGTGTCACCTAATCCCATCCCTTTCCCTGTCTTGCTAAGAGATCTATCTGCAAAATGGGGCTGATATTACATGCTTCACTGGGTTGTTGGAAAGATTAACCGTGAGTGTAAATGAAGTGCCCACACACCAGATGCTCGATGCCTGTTGGCTCTATGGGAATCAGCAGTTACCAGGCCCAGGTTCTCAAAACCAAGATGTTTGTTCCCCTTTTCATCTGCAGTGTAAACAACAGTAAGCATTGCTTTACTTATAGCAACACATTTTAACCCTTACAACAACTATGAATTAGGAACTATTATCCCTCTTTGTGAGGTACCTGTAATATGGAACCCAAGACACAGAGAGGGAAAGTAACTTTCCTAGAGTCACACAGCTAGTAAGTGATGGAGTCACAATTTGAACACAGATAGTCTGGCTGCAGTGTGTGTTCTCTGGGAGGATCCTGTGCTGAATGTACCTCCTGTTTTCACCTATGTCTGCACAATTCATTCCTAGGATGTGGCAGCACATAACATTCCCACCTCAGGAGTGGGAGCATACAGACTGCCTAGAGGCTCTTCTTTGCCTGATGGTCCTTTTTGGGCAAGACAAACAAGCTTAGCCCCTTCCTACTGATATCCACTCACTAGGCCACAGCTAAGCCAAGGTCTGGGCCCTAGACCTGCCAAAATTCACCTTTGGGTCATGGGGAGGGGTCTTCTAAAATCTAGGTCCTTTGGAAGGAAAGCACAGAGGGAGTGAGGTTATGGCTGGGGCTAATGAGCCCCAGGAATGCAAAGATCAACCTCTGCCCATGCCAGACCTTCCTCAGGGGCTCCAGTGATCCACATTTCAGGGCTCCCAGCTCTCCTCACCTAGAAAATGGACATTGCAAAACAAACAGGTAGGTAGTAAAGGCAACCTGAAGCACCAAAATGACTTTGGTCACTGTGATGCATCCTATGGAATGGGACAACTCTGCCCTCCCTCCTCTACCAGGCCTCAAAGCTATTTCTTCCTGGCCCTTGGCAGTATCCAGCCTGTAGGCAGATAAGTCTTTGCTGTGGGACTCATAATATTTCTGGCAGCCAGCCAGAAGCATAGGGGGAACACTGGCCAGGAAGGGGTTGTTGCCTAGCAACCCTAATATGGCATAGTGGGTCCGAGGAGTGCGTGTCTTCTCCGTTGGTCTACTCTCCACACAAAAGTAGAAGGGGAAAATGTAGGGGTTGGGGTAGGAGTACTGGTGACAGTCTCTCCTTGATCAAATTGTAGTCTGGCTCCTCTCAACTATCTTTTCAACTAGGTTTCGATTTTTGAGCTTGAGTTTATCTCTGCATTGTCCAATTTTAGCAAAAATTTGCTAAGTCTGCTTGGCCAGAATCCCCCATTCTTTCTATTTGATCATCCTTGATATCTGATTGGGTTCCTCATCCTCCACTATCCCTCAGGTGATGTGTGATTACCTTGGCCTGCCTTCAGGAAGAACCTTGCTTTCAGTTATAACATGAATAAGTCACAAGGATAAGACATACAGAATAGGAAATATAGCCAATAATATTACAATACATTTGTATGATGGTAAGCATTTTGTAATGTATAGAATCATCAAATCACTATGTTTTACACTTGAAACTAATATAATAGTGTATATCAACTGTACTTCAATTAAAAATATTTTAAAGGATCCTGTTAGGTCACTTTAGCCAGAATCTCCTCTTCACCCCTGATGTTTCCAACACCACCACCACCCCACCAACCCCATTTCTGGGCTACATATGCCCACTTTCCTTAGTTGTATTCCAAGTTGAGCCCAATCTCTCTCCTCTACTGTAAAACCCCATTGTACCAGTCCCCCTGCATAAAGTCTGCCTTACTGTCTTTAATAAGTGTCATGAATAATTTTTTCTTCAACAGTGGCATGATTGTTTCAAGATGGAGAGCTGAAATTACCAGGCACAGAGTGAGGCTTTCCTCACAAAGAGCACCATTCAATAAAAGTTTATATATGGTAAAATAATTTTAATAACTACCTGGAGAGGCATTGCTAGCCAGCTGGCTACATAGGGCCAGCTCCTCTTGGAATCCTTCCATGGGCTGCCAGACTTCTTGAAAATCCAGAAACCAGGCTGGGTCTTTTCTTCATATATCCAACTCTTACTGTTTGAAGCTCTTTTTTGGGTTATTACACCATCATCTTGAATGCAAGTTTCACCTTGTGTACTTTCCTACTAGATATGGATCCTAGTCAAATGATGAGGAAAATAATAAGGAACTTGTGCCTAGAATATATAAATAACTCTTTCAGCTCAATGATAAAAAAATTACCCAATCAAAACACAGGCAAAGAATTTGAATGTACAATTCTCTAAATGAGATACACAAATGGCCAATAAGCAAATGAAAAAATACTCAAACATCATTAATTATCAAGGAAATGCCAGTGAAATTCACAATGAGATGCTACTTCACATCTGCTAGGATGGCTAGAACCAAAAATTCAGATAACAAGTGTTGACATGGAAGATGTGGAAAAATAAGATCCCTCATACACTGCTGGTGGGATCATAAAATGGTACAACCACTTTGGAAATAGTCTGGTGGCTCCTCAAATGATTAAACATAGAATTACTATTACCAACCAGCAGTTCCACTCCTAGGTAGGTATATATCCAAAATAAATGAAAGCATGTACCCATACAGAAACTTGTATGCAAACATTTATAACAGCATTATTTATAATAGCATAGGTGGAAACAACCCAAATATCCATCAACAGACAAATGGATATACAAAATGCGGCATATCCATATGATGGAATGTTATTCAGCTGTAAAAAGGAACGAAGTACAAACACATATGCTATAACATGGATGATCCTTGAAGACATTATTCTAAGTGAAGGAAGCCAGTCACAGAAGACTACATACTAAATGATTCCATTCATATGGAAGTTCAGAATATGGAAATTATATTAAGACAGAAAATAGATTAGTGGTTGCTTAGGACTGGATAAAGAGATGAGGGAATAGGGGGATGATAGTTAAATGGTTTCTCCTTGAGGTGATGAAAATGCTCTAAAATTGATTGTTAAGTTACCACAATTTTTTTTTTAAATTTGTCAGCCAATAATGGACACTTAGGTTGCTTCCATATCTTGGCTATTGGAGATAATGCTACAATGAACATGGGTGGTGCATATATCTTTTTGAGTTAGTGTTTTCATTTTCTTCAACAAAATATCTAGAAGTGAAATTGTGGGATCATATGGTAGTTCTAATTTTAATTTTGAAAATCTTTAAACAAATTTTAACTGTAGTATAGTTTACATACAGTGTTATATTAGTTTCAGGTGTACAATATAGTGATTCAACAATTCTGTACATCACCAAGTGCTCATCATGACAAATGTACTCCTTGATCTCCCTCACCTACTTCACCCCTCCTCCCACCCACCTCCCCTCTGTTAACCATCAATTTGTTTTCTATAGTTAAGAGTCTGTTTCTTCGCTCTTTTTCTTTGCTCATTTGTTTTGTTTCTTAAATTCCACGTATGAGTGAAATCATGTATTTGTCTTTCTGTCTGATTGACTTATTTCACTTAGAATTATACTCTCTAGCTCCATTTATGTCATTGCAAATGGCAAGATTTCATTCTTTTATAATGGCTGAATTTTCATTTTGGTAGGAACCTCCATACTGTTTTCCACAGTGGAATACAATGGTCTTCATTCAACCATGTAAAAGAGTGAAATCTTGGGGCGCTTGGGTGGCTCAATCAGTTGAGTGTCCCACTTTTGATCTTAATTTAGATCTTGATCTCAGGGTTGTGAATTCAGGCCCTGCATAGGGCTCTGCACTAGGCATGATGCTTACTTTTAAAAAAAAAAGTAAAATCTACTTTATTTATTTTTAATAGTTTATTATCAAGTTGGTTTCCATATAACACTCAGTGCTCATCCCCACAAGTGCCCTCCTCCATGACCATCACCCCCCTCCCCTCCCCCCATCCCTATCAGTCCTCAGTTTGTTCTCAGCATTTAAGAGTTTCTCATGGTTTGCCTCCCTCCCTCTATTGCCTCCATCCCCCACTATTACTTTAAAAAAGTGAAATCTTGCCATTTGCAACAACATCGGTGGACCTCAAGGGCATTATGCTAAGTGAAATAAGTCAGACAGAGAAAGACAAATACCATATGATCTCTCTTATATGTGGAATCTATAAATTCTTTAATGTTTATCTTTGAGAGAGAGAGAGAGAATAGGGGAAGGCAGAGAGAGAGAGGCAGACACAGAATCTGAAGCAGGCTCAAGACTCTGAGCTATCAGCACAGAGCTAGACACAGGGCTCAAACCCACACACGAACTGTGAGATCATGATCTGAGCTAAAGTCAGGTGCTTAACTGACTGAGCACCCAGGTGCCCCAGGAATCTATAAAATAAATGCATTCATGCATACATACATACATACATATGTAAAACCAGAGAACAGATTGGTGATTGCCAGAGGCAGGGGTTGGGGGACAGGAGAAATGAGTGAACTGGTTTATATTTTTGTTTGTTTAAATAAATTTGATTTAAAAATATAAGGGGAAACTGGGTGAAGAGTATACATGAAATCTTGGTACTGTCTTTGCAACTTCTACGTAAATCTAAAATTATTCTAAAACAAAGAGTTTATTAAAAATAAAAAGAGGGGTACCTGGATGGCTCAGTTGGTTAAGTAGCTGACTCTGGATTTTGGCTCAGGTCATGATCTCACAGTTAGATCAAGCCCCCCATTGAGCTCCATGTGGACAGTGTGGAGCCTGCTTGAAATTCTCTCTCTCCCTCTCTCCCTTCTCTCTCTCTCTCAATAAATAAGTAAATAAATACATAGACTTTAAAAAATAAAAAAGAGGCAAGGTGCCTGGCTTGCTCAGTCAGAGGAGCCTGTGACTCAATCTTGGGATCATGAGTATGAGACCAATGTAGGGTATAAAGATTACTTAAATAAATAAAACTTCAAAAAAATAAAAAGAAGAATAGTCTCAATTCACTGAACAGGATTTATTGGATCTTAATTCAACCATCTATCCTGGACTTTTGTAGACAGAGGCGCTAGAGCATAATGCTTAAGAGTTGATTGGGTCCCAGTTGTGCAGCTTATTAGCTGTGTGACCATGAGTAAATGACTTAACTCCTCTGTGCCTCAGATCAACAATAGCCAAACTATGTGGAAAGCTCAAATGTCCATCAACTGATGAATGGATAAAGAAGATGTGAGATATATATATATATATATATATATATATATATATCACACAATGGAATATCATTCAGCCATCAAAAAGAATGGAATTTTTGCCATTTGCAATGGAGCAAGAATATATTATACTAAGCAAAATAAGTCAATCAGAGAAAGACAAATACTAGATGATTTCACTCATATGTGAAATTTAAGAAACAAAACAAATGAACATGTGAGGGGCAGAGGAGAAAGAAGAGGGGAAAACAAACCACAAGAGACTCTTAATGCTGGAGAACAAATGGAGGGTTGCTGGAGGGAGATGGGTAGGAGATGGGCTAGATGGGTGATGGGTATTAAGGAGGGCACTTGCTCTGATGAGCATTGGGTGTTGTATGTAAGTGATGAATCACTGAATTCTACTCCTGAAACCAATATTGTGCTGTATGTTAACTAACTAAGGGGAGGGGAAGGGGAGTGATAGGCATGGAGGAGGGCACTTATGGGGATGAGCACTGGGTGTTATTTGGAGACCAACTTGACAGTAAACTATTTAAAAACAAAACAAAATAAAATAAAAATATATCAAATACATTTATGAAACAAATATATTTCTTCCGTGTTACAGAATAAATAAAAAAATAAAGTTAAAAATTTTTAAAAGAGTTAATAGGGTCCCAGTTCTGCTGTTTATTAGCTGTGTGACCATGAGTAAATTATTTAACTCCTCTGTGCCTCAGCTTATTCAGCTCTAAAATGAAGATAATAATAGCACTTACCTCATAGGTCATTTATTACTGAGATTGGTATTTGTTACTGAGTTAATATTTTAGGGTCTTAAGACAATGCCCAGCACTAGTAAATGTTATTTAAGTGTTTGTTACATAAAATATAAAGTAATACTGCTACAAAAACTGCTGGATAGGCCTTACCTATGCAGCAGCCCATCATATACCACCGTACACATCCATTGGGTTCATATAATAAATATATCCATAATACAATTTAGGGCTATTTATAAACTGTCAACCTGTGAGGTAACCTTCACAACTCCCAAAACGGTGACCAGAAAAACTGCTTAGTAAAACAGGCTGCCTTGGAGATCCCAGAAGTAGACTGTCAGCTAATTATAGTTGATGGTATGTCAGGGAGCAACCTACTAGCACAGTGGTGTGCCCTGGGCAGCATTTGTATTCTTTCCTCTTCACATTCGCTTGGATTGCTTACTTCATCCAATGCTCTCCCTACCCACTCTCTGATTAATTAAATCCTTTATTTCTTTAACATGCAACTTAAATCCTACCCCAGCCATGAGGCCTCCTGGGCCTGCTGCAGTCTTTCCTCTGAACTCAGACAGTGCTAGCTGGTTCTTCCACATGGCCAAGAGAACATGTTGTCTTCTACATTTTTAAAAATCTCCTCTTTCATATCAGAAGTACCTCCAGGGCAGGCCCATGTACCACTCACAGGACAGCCTCCCAATGGGAAGTGAAGTAATAATCAGTGTTCAAGACAGAACAGAAAGTCCACTCCTCCATTCATCACAGACTTACTGAGGCCCATGTTTAGGGTGAAGGATCTGGAGGATGAAAGAGTAGAGTCATTGTCCTCAGGAAGCCAATCTTGGATCCAAACTTTACACACCAAATTCACAATACTATTTGCCTCTGGTGGGAGTAGAGAAAATGGGACGGGGGAGACAACAAAGGAGGCTTTGTTTGACCTTTGTCAGCAATGTTCTTTAATGCGTAATTATCTGGACAGAAAGGAAAAAAAATGGCTCCTGAGGGCATAAAATTGAGGCAAAAGTGAGGTGAGGGACAATTTTGATAGTAGAGAAAGAGGATTTGGTGTGTGGGAAGAACACAGGACATGATTCATAGGACTGGAAGAGAAGAGAGAAACAGTATGGGAGAGATAAGAAAGCATGATTCTTCCCCCAGTCTCTCCACATCTTCAATAGATTTTACTCCCAGCCTCTAATTTTAAAAATAAAATAAAACCTTTGGTGTAAATTGGACTGTACATGGGAACCAGAGAAAGCCCATGTAATAAAAAATAAATGCCCCCACTGACTGGGGTTTAGACATAGCAGTTTTGTGTCAAGGACTTCTATCTCTGTAGGTGCCCAGATAGGGAAAAAGACGTATGGTGCCAGGCCTCAGAGCCCCGGTCTGGGGCTGAGACAGATAACAACTAAGCAAACAAGTAAATACATAGTTGCAATATGTGGTAACTGCTAGGAAGAATACATACCAAGAGAAAGCAAGAGGGCAGAGGGTTTACTTTAGACTTGGTATACAAAGAAGCCTCTCTGAGGAGGGGATACTTAAGCTGACACCTAAAGACTAAGTTGCCAGCAGTACTAAGACTGGGATGGGAGTTGGGGAGAGTGCTCCACATGAGGGGAGCAATGAAAGAGAGAAAGCTTAAGAAGAAGAAGAAAGAGTGAGGGGAAATAGGTAATAGGAGATATTATGTTCACGGAGACTAAAGGTAAATGACTTGCTCAAGATTAAACAGATAGTCAGTGACAACATGAGAGAAATAATGAGCTCCATCCTGAGAGAGAAAATTATACAGAAGGCTTCTGGGGCTTCAAAGTAGCATCCAGCAAGAGACACAGGGACAAAACAACAGGGACAGGGGCTCAGAACTTTCTAAGATTCTGGAAATTGTGTCAATATCCCAGTGTAAGTGACTTTTGTTAAGCCCTCTCTGTTTCCCTGAAGGGGCTGACAGCAAAACCTTTGAAAGAAATACATGAAAAGTACTAGGTTAATAAAAATGTCCAGGTGCCAGGTCATGGCTCCTTGTCTTACGGGGCAGCAAAGAAGGGGGACCTGCAGGCCTGGATTCCACACCTCATTCCATCTTGGGGAAGCTGAACCCCAAGGCAAAGAGCAAAGGCTAACAGCTCCTATAGGAGCAAAAGCAAGCTGAATACCTAGGTTTGTAGAAGAATTCAAAGCAGAGGGGCTAGCCAGTTCGAGACCTTATGGGGAATTGAAGGGATGAAGGGGACTTAACAGTTTATCAGAAGGCTCAGACAGAGAAGTTATCTTGCTCAAGGTCACATGGCAAAGCTGAGCCTGAAACCCAGCTGTGACAGATCCCACAGCCTTTCTATTAAATTGCCTAAGATGATTCCTCCCACCTCCCACGACTCTTTTTTAATGTTGCTGATGCTTCTAGAATAATTTTTTTGTTAAGTGTGAGTGTGTATGTGAGAGAGAAGTGTGTGAATGTGTGAGAGAACAAATTGGCATGGATATGCTTCTGTCTCTTTAAAAAAAATCTTTACTAATTTATTTTTGAGAGATACTGAGAGAAAGAGAGAGGCAGAGAGAGAGGGAGACAGAGAATCCCAGGCAGGCTCTGTACTGCCAGCACAGAGCCCAATGTGGGGCTTGAACTCACAAACTGTGAGAACATGACCTGAGCTGAAATCAAGAGTCGGATGCTTAACCGACTGAGCCACCCAGGGGCCCTGTATACTTCTGTTCTTTTGTTTACATATTTCCTCCACATGTACCTATGACTTGGTGAGATTATTGGTCGGAGGCCGGTTCCGGCAGGTCCAGGGGTCCCTGAAGGATGGACGGTGTCAGCGAGAGAGAGAGTGAGAGAGCCCTGAGATTCTTTCTGATCACCAGGCAGGCATCTCTGCTCTGTCGGTTTTGGTGTCTTTATTTTAAAGTTCAACAATAACATGACATCAGAAGACAGAATTTTTACAGGGGCTAATTATTTGTAACAAGATGCTTTGATCAGCGGAAGGTGTACAGAAACAGGCTTTACCAAAGTATTCTTGCAGAACCTCCCCATATTCTTGACGTCAGTCCCCCAGATTAAAATACTAACAAACTTATCTTATTTTACGTGGGTAGGCCTCTAGACAATTTTTAATCACAAGAGGAAGAATGTATATTAGGCTTGTTCCTAAGTTGCTTGAGCGAGCCTTTTCCTTGATGCTGAATGTGCAAGAACCATGGGGGCCATAAATGTGTCCGTCTTTGCACCTGGGTTTATGTTTTAGCTACTCTTATCTGTCCTCATCCCAGCTGCCAGTGTAAGGGAGGGTGTTTGTGGAATGTAGACCTTGAGGAAGGGACTGCTATGCTTCAGCAATTAGCAAAGATATATGTAGTAACTATGTTCTGCCCTTATCTGTACCTTAACTTTAAATTAGGCTCTTTGTCTCGGGGCCAGACTCAATTGTAACTCTTGTGTTCTTAACCCCCTGTATTATCTAAGTCTTGGACCTGCAAGGCCCATAGGAAGAGCCTTTTGACAATCATCCACAGAGCTTTCATCTAAAATCTCTTTTGTAAAGGCAGGAATATGCTTTTCCTTATGAGGTATCTGTGTTCAGAATATGGGTCTGATATGGAATATTGTGAGGCCTGGTCAATACCAGCAGGCTCATTTCCAGCATGAGCCAGTAGTAGCAGAAAGAGATACCAGTTTTAATTTCTCATGGCAGGAGCTGTGCAAACCCTACCATATCCTTGCTGTGACTGCCATCCAGAGAGGCCGGTGTGTCTCCCGGCAATTATTAGACAAAGGTATTTCTTGCTGGTAAGGCAACCTAACTCCAAAAGAATCAGGAAATCCCTAAACCTAAAGAGAGGCCCCTGAGGAATACTGAGGATTCCCTGCCCGTCAGAGCTTTTGGGCTCTTGGGACAGCTGAGCAAGGGTGAAGAGGAAGCATCTAATGGTGTCCGCAGGCAGTGTTCCTGGGTTATAGGCTGATGCTTCATAATTGAGCTTTTATGAGAATATAAACGTGGAAGGAAGGTCAGACAGTGACAGAGAGAAACTGCTGTCTGCCAGTGTCAGAGAGAGACAAAGCAGCTGAATGTTGAAAGAGCAAGAACAGGATAAGAGGTCTGGGCAGCTTGCCATCTTTCCCTGAGTCATTATTTCGTGGTGTGGATTCCTTCAATTGAAAGTGCCATCAATTTCCAGCTTCTTGGATATGGTATACACGTTAAAAGCATGAGCTTTGAAGTCCCTAGTAACCTTGGCATATCACTTAACCTCTCTGAACTTAGGTTATCCCATCTGTACAACAGGGATAACAATAGTACCCATCTCATAGGATTTACTGATGAGATTAAGTGGCACAGAGAGCAATTGGAACAGAGCTCAGCATGCAGTAAGGCCACCAATGCATGGTATATATTATTTTCTCACATTGAAGGTAAAGGTAAATGACTATTGAAGTGTCCATGTCACTGTATGCTCCTCTGGGGCCAAATTATAGAACCATTGACCTGGAAGAAATGCGAGGTTATCCGTGGTTCTTAAGTTTACACATGAGGAACCTAAGACTCAAGGGAGAAAAGTGCGTTTAAGAAAAGGGAAAAAAAAAAAAAGGTTGTGTACATGCAAAAGGTAAAAAGAGAATGCTAAGGGATTTAGAATGGCTGCAGTGCCAGGTGAAGGAGTGCCAGGTGAAGGAGTGTGTGTATGTATGCGTTGGGGGTGGTGGGGATAAAGGAGGAAGAGTGGAGAGTAGATAAGGCTATAAGAAGAACCAGAGACATGAATATAATGTGCTTTCATGTGAAAATCAGGAGTTTGACTTTTACTTAGACCAGCACTGCTCATTGAAGATGTAATGTGAGCCACATATGCAATTTTATTTTTATTTATTTATTTTTTTAGAGAGAGAGAGAGAAGGCACAAGTGAGTGAGGGGCAGAGAGAGAGGAAGAGAGACAGAATCCTAAGAGCAGCAGAGAGAGAGAGAGAGAAAGAAAGACAGAGAGAGAAGCGGGTCTCACCCAAAGTGGGGCTCATGCCCACCTGATGCAGGACTCCAACTCATGAACCTGAGATCATGATCTGAGCCAAAGTCAGATGCTTAACCGACTGAGCCACTCAGGCACCTTGTATATGCAATTTTAAATGGTCTAGTAGCAACATTAAAAAAAAGAGAAAGAAATAGGGACATCTGGATGGCTCAGTAGGTTGAGCATCTGACACTTGATTTTGGCTCAGGTCATGATCCCAGGGTCATGGTATCGAGCACCACATCATGCTCCATGCTGAGCATGGAGCCTGCTTAAGATTCTTTCTGTCTCTTTCTCCTTCTGATCCTCTCCCCTGCTCATTCTCTCTCTCTCTCTCTCAAATAAAAAAAATAATAGGGGCACCTGGGTGGCTCAGTCGGTTAAGCATCCAGCTCATGTCATGATCTCATGGTTTGTGAGTTTGAGCCCTGATTGGGCTCTGCACTGACAGTGTGAAGCCTGCTTGAGATTCTCTCTTTCTGTCCATCCCCTGCCTGCACTCACTGTCTCTCTCAAAATAAATATTTAAAAAATAATAAAACAGAAGGAAAACTATGTTAAAAAAAGAAACAAAGGAACAGGTAAAATAAGCTCTAATATTTTTTACCAAATATTTCAGAATATTATTTTGTTATCAATACAATTATCAATGACATACTTTACACTATTTTTTGAATTACAAAGTCATTGAAATATGGTATGTATTTTACATATATAGCACATCTCAATTCAAACTAGTCACATCTCAGGTGCTCAGGAGCTGCATGTGACTAGTGGCAATTGTATTTGTCAGTGCAGATCTAGGCAATAGGGAGCCACTGAAGGGCTTTAAGCAGGGCAGTGTCAGGGGCTGGTGTGTGTTTCAGAGCAAGACCGATGGTGGTAATGGGAAAGGTGGTTTGGGACAGGGGCCACTTAGGATTGCTGTGCATAGTAGTGCAGATTGTATATGGCACAGGGAGCACGAATGGGGGCTGAAATCTAGCCCACATCCACTTATCAAACCAAGCACTCTGGCCCAATGCTGCCAGCTCAGGAGAAAGCTAGCCTTTCCCTAATTGGTCAGCCCAGAGGCAGTGCCTGTTTTTTCTCATTTTCACAAAGATGCTATATGTGTAGCAGGAGCCCTGAAGAATACCAGACCAGTATGGGATGTCTGAGCCTCAGTCCACAACTCAGATGGATAAGAACTATCACATCTCTTTATAAGTCAGAGTTAATTCCATTTTGAGCCCCCAATCCCCCTAAGCTTGGAGAGAAAATCAACATTAGCTATTTTGGGACCCTTTACTCATAGTTGTGCATGACTTCTGGTATTATATACTCACCAGGGCATGGGGTATGGAATGGTGGTCATCAAGCCTGGCTCACTCTGATTAATGCTGAAATATCTGTTGGCCCCTCTGTATGGCCCTTCAGTTGTGGCAGCACTCTGATGCTTTTGTGGAAAATTTTGCTTCTGGTCTCAACTTCCAAGATCCCTCCACGTCACTACTTCTCTTCGGGGCCTTCTCTGCACACTTCCCAGAAGCCAGGCCATGCTCTGCCATTATTTCTCTTCTCCTCTTACATTAGGGGAATCTCTTTTTCTTTCTTTCTTTTTTTAAATTTTAATTTAAAAAAATTTTTTAATGTTTTTTATTTATTTCTGAGTGGGAGATAGAAAGCATGAGCAGGAGAGGGACAGAGAGAGAGGGAGACACAGAATCCGAAGACAGGCTCCAGGCTCTGAGCTAGCTGTCAGCACAGAGCCGCCGCGTCCTCAAACCCATGAACCATGATATCATGACCTGAGCTGAAGTCAGACGCTTAACCAACTGAGCCACCCAGGCGCCTTGGGAATCTCTTTTTCAATCTGGGAAAATCTTATTCACTTTGTTTCATTCAAGATGTTTTTTCTTTAATGGCAAACGTTTTCCTCTCCCTGGGGCTCAAGGCTGTTGTAAGGAAATACACAGCTACTTTTTCTTCCTCATCATTTTTCTTGTCCCTCACACCTCCGCCACCAGGCAGGCCCACAGTGGGGGTGACGGCAGGGGCAAAGAGCATCACAGAACAGAAAACAGCAGGAGCCAAAACTCTGAACTCGAACCTTCTCCGTTCAGTGGACCTGCAGCTCAGAGGGACCCAAACCCATTGCTTTGTTTTTGTCTCTGTCTCCTCCTCCCTTTTTCCCCTTCCACCTGTCCCGAGCTTCAGCGCAGTCCAGGGCTTGGATTATTACTAGCCCAGAGAACCAGGAAGTACTGGAAAAATAAAGGTTTACCCTTGACCACTGTTTGCATTGAACTGATTCTAATTAGCATAACGAAGACTTAGAACTGAGTGAAACTGAATGAAAGTGATTGAAACGGTCCTCTTCCTCCGTCTAGTGAGACCCAACTGACTCACTACTGGTTGGCCATTGTTAGGAAAGATCCACTTAACGGAGCAAAATGTAAAAAACTCTAGCTGACGTTGGAAAAGCAGCCCGCAGAAGGCACATTCTCCGTACGTGTGGGAGGGATATGGGGGTGGGTATAAAGGGATACCAAGAAGTAAGTCTTTGGGGTGATGGACCTGTTCTGTATCCTGATTGAAGTGGTGGTTGCATGAATCCATACATGGGTTAAAATTCATAGGAATGTAAACCAAAAGAAAAAGGTCAATTTGATTGAATAATAATTTTAAAAAATATAATTGTTTTAAAAAGCAAGGGCTTTGGAGCCAGAACTTCCTGGATTCAAATTCTGATATCCCACTTACTAGCTGTGTGACACTGGACAAGTTACCACCCCGCTGTGCACGGGAGACAGATGAGAGGTCAGAAGGAATTACCATGCAAGTCACTGCTAGATGTATTTCAGTATTCATAACCAGAGGAAGAATAGTTGCTGTGGCCTTATATTTTTGAGCCATCCAACCTGCCCAGCCTCCCCACTTCCTCACTTCACTCCTGACCTCCTTCCAGTTTTTGTACAGCTCCAAAACCTCCATTTTGGCCTTAGGCCTGCCCTTCAGTTCATTGACTGGGTTATGACATCTGCAAATCAAAGTGCTCCTTAAGCTGTTCTCAAATGTTTCTGTGGATCAAAATCTCTCAGACATTTTGCAAAACTACTAAAAAAAAAAAAACTGCCAAAAAAATGTCAGTGTCATGAAAGACCAGCAAAAAGCCTACAGAACTGTTCTAAATTACAGGAGACTAATGGATAACTAAATACAGTATATGAATTTTGGATAGAATTGAAGGGAATGTCTATAGAGGCCATTATTGGGATATTTAATGGAAAATGAATAGGAATTGAATGTGGAAGAACATTTTTGTTCCTAGGAGAAGTATGTAGGGGTGAGTATCATGTCTAAAACTAACTTTCAAATGGTTCAGTAAAATAATGATTATTTTTTAATATAATAATAAGTATATACACAGTTTTAGTCAGTTGTGTGTTAGGTAGATAGATAAAGCAAGATGGCAAATATTAATAATTGGTGAAACTGGATGAAGCGTATATGGGTACCTATTCTACTAATCTTACAGCTTTTTGTAGGTTTTGATGTTCCCAAACATAAAGGGTTAGTAATACTACATCACTTAGAAAAGATTTTTCAAACTACACATGCCTGTATTGCAGCCCCAAACTTAAAGAATCAAGACTTCTCCTGGATGGGGCCTGGAGTTCTGCATGTTAATAGCTCTAGGCACCCCTCCACCATCCCCAACAAAGAAGAATCACTGTGAGAACTTCATCTCAGATCCATCTCTGCTTCCTCTGGTTCCTGGTTTCTTTCAGGACCCAAACCCTGGCACTGGTTCTTTCTGGCAATGTTGCATCTAGGCCTTCTCCAATCCTTTGCAAAGCAGGTGCAGCTAGGGATTGGGGTGGTAAGAAGAGCAATGAGCTGAGTATAGATCCCGGGGCTCCTCCAACATTTATCAGATGGGCAAAGGGAGAGGATTCCATGAGAGACTGAGAAGGAAGGGCCAAGGGAGTAGGATGGAAACCTCAAGAATATACTTAAAGGAGAATGGAGATAGATGGCGAGCCATTCTAGGTGTGCCTGGTCAAGAGATTGCATCAGGATGAGGAGAGCTAAATTGGTATATCATCCAGAAGAGGACCATTTGGTGCTGGAGGAGAGTTTCTTGGCCAGCCCCCTCTTCCCTCCAGCAGACAGTCTGTGCCACAGGGCTGGCTGACAAGGGCACCTGAAATCTCAGACAGGAGAGATAGATGCTATCAAACCCCCGAGAGGAAGGTCAGCAGGTCAGTGTGTTTGCCTTTGCTTCTCTCTCCTGCTGCGTTCTGGGACAGGATTTATAGTTTCTGGGAGGTGTTGTGTGAAACCACTTCAGGGTCAGAGAAAATATATCCATTTGTCATTTGGGGACAGAGGGAGCATGGAGTCTGGGGTCTACTGCTTCTATCATCTGATAGGAGTGAGAATGTCAGTACAGGCTGTTGGGCAAAGTGCAACCTTAGGGAAGGTAACCAGAAACCTGCCATTCTCCCTTTCACCAGTTGGCCACAGCTGGAGTTCCCAGCCAGTTATAAGGGGTACCCATTACCTCCCCTTATTCCCCACCCAGAGATATGTTGGCCCAGATGTGGATAAATCTTTTTTTTTAAGTTTATTTATTGGGGGGGTGGGGAGAGACATAATCCCAAGCATGCTCCATGCTTTCAGCACAGAGCCTGATGTGAGGCTCAATCCCATGAGCCATGAGATCACAACCTGAGCCAAAACCAAGTGTTGGACACTTAACTGACTGAGCCACCCAGGCACCCCATAGATATTTTCACTCTTCAGTAAAGTCCAGTGAGGCAGGCATTTTAAAAATGGAAAATGAAGGAAAAAATAAAAGAAATAAACAACAGTTGAGTGGCACAACACTCCCTCTAATCTATCCTTCCCACAACAGACTGAGAGAGCATTCTAGAACATATATCTCACCTGAAACTGCCAGGCTCAAACCTTCGAAATGGTTTTTTGTTGACCTTAGAAGCAAGTCCAAAATTTTAAACATGATGCATAAGGCCCTTCACAATCTGATGCCAGCTGACTTTTCTAGCTTTGTCACTCATGACTTCCCTTTTACACAGTCTATACTCCAGCTATCATTAGAACTCAACGTTCCTAAACAAGTACTGCTTTATTCATCTCTGAACTTTTGCACATGTATGGCCACCCAGCAGCTGCTTAAATCAAGCATAGTATTTCAGAGTACAGACTCCAGAATCCTGCTGCCAGCACTTAATCCCTGCTATGGGCAAGTTTCTGATCCTCTCAGCCTTCATTTATTCAGTTGCAAAACGGGGCAAGCAAGGGGGGTGCATCAAGGATCAAGTGGGAGACCTGGCACAAAGTGAGTCCATAGTACATGTTAGCTATTATTCAACAAACACTGATTAGCTGGCTGCCCAGTAGGTGGGAGGCCCTTTCTATCCATCTGCTTCATGCTACTTACAGTATAGAGGGAAGGCAGATACAGAAATAGGACATTGTCATACAATGTGATCAAAGCAAGGATAGAGCTGTGTGAGCTGGAAGGAGCAACTTGTGGGTTCCCTCCCTTCTACCTGTTCCTCAGCTGGATTGACCTCAGATGTGTTACCTAAAATTCAATTTTGAGCCAGACTCTGAGGCTCGAGGAAGATAGGAGAAAGTAGAGAATTTCCAACCTAGGGCTGGAATTCAGACTTTAGACACTGGTATAGGCCTACTGGCTGTTAAAATGTTGAAATACTTTGATACTGATTGTCAAATGCCCTAGGTACCACCAAGTGGACCTTAATCTCTCCTTCTCACCCCCCCACCCCTTGACTCGTGCATTTTGGCCCTCAGGAGCACTGATTGGATACCATCAGGGGCTGCCCTTGTTCCCTGCCAGAGCTCACATGTGCTAGCTTGTATGGCATTGTTTTTTCGCTCTGGTTGCCCAGCCAATGGTAGAGGCCCTGAGCACTGTGAGCAAGTGTGAATTACCATTTTGTTCTTCGAGGATGCATTTTAAGCACCACCTCTGAGGGTGCCTGGATGGCTCAGTCAGTTAAGCATCTGACTTCAGCTCAGGTCATGATCTCTTGGCTTATGAGTTTGAGCCCCACATCGGGCTCTGTGCTGACAGCTCAGAGCCTGGAGCCTGTTTCAGATTCTGTGTTTTCCTTTCTCTCTGCTTCTTTCCCACTCCCACTCTGCCTCTTTCTCTCAAAAATAAATAAACGTTGAAAAAAACATTAAAAAAAATAAACACCACCTCTGCTTGCACTTGGCGATATGGCCTGCTCCATGAGTTCTAGGAGCTGTCCCAGCTGCCTGCTGCCTTGGGGTAGTTTTTGGCCTTCTGGGCCAGCTGTGGCCTATGCCTACAATGCCCTTTGGAAACCTGTACCTATCCTCCAGCCTAGATTCCTTCAAGGCAATCATCCACATCACTCCAGAGGTTCCTGTTGCCTCTAAAACATGCCTATTCAACTCTATCAGTATTACCTGCACTATGCCAGGTCTTATCCTGACATACAACACTATGGACAAGGTCCACATGTTCTAGGAAGCAGTACAAAATGGAACTTTTTGTCAGAGCCAGGACTATCTATGTTTGAATCACAACTCTACTACTTCCTAATTGTATGAATTTGAGCAAGTTACTCCACCTCTCTGGGCCTCAGTTGCCTCATCTGCAAAATGGGATTTAATAGTACCTACCTCAGAGGGTTGCTGGGAGGATTAGAGGGCATAGTAGTGGAAAGCACTTAAAAGAATGCCTGACACATAGTAAAAGCTCAGGAAAAGTTATTATTATTCTTGTTTTAATTATTCTTTTGCTTTGAATATTTAATGGACACTGTTAGGCATATTTTCACACATTTTTACCTTGCTTTCTTCTTTGATATGCACAACGCCTCCAGAGAAACAGATATGAAAGGTATTGATCAGCATCCCAAATTTTAAGGTGAGAAAACTGACACTTAGCTATATTAAGGAATTAAGTGATATTAAATAGCTGTGGTAAATGATGAATTCTCTGACTCTCCAGTTAATGTTATCTTTCCTGACCAAGGAACACCAAAGTAGGTGGATCATTATTCATTCAATAAACATTTATCAAATGACTACTATGTATCAGGCACTGTGCTGGGTACTGAGGATACAGTAGTGAACAAGACAGGTCCCTGTGCTCCTGGGAAGAGTGGGAAAAGACAGTTAATAAGCAAGTACATAACACAAAGGATGCAACAGTTTGGGTGATGATAATAAAGCAGGATGATGTGAAAAAGAGTAACTGTAGGAGATAGGGTGGTGAAAGAAGGCTTTTCTGATGAGGGGACTTTCAAAACACGGAGGAGCTGAGCTTGAAACCTTACCTTGGATACATAGCTGGGATCCAGGAGGGAAATTCTCCTAAAAAGGGAACCTCCAAGGCCTGCTCAGAGGTGGGGGGCACCACAGACAAATGGAAGTAGCTGGAGGGAGGGCTGTAAGTTAAGGGTGGCTCAGAGCCCAGAGTCAGAAAGACTTACTAAGTGGGAGACTTTCTGGGGCGCCTAGGTGGCTCAGTTGGTTAAATGTTAGACTTCGGCTCAGGTCATAATCTCACGGCTCATGAGTTTGAGCCTCCCTGCCTACTTCTGAGCCTCTGTCCCTGCCTCTATCTCTGCCCTTCCCCAGTTTGTGCTCACTTTCTCTCTCTCTCTCAAAATAAACTAATAAAACATTAAAAAAATAAATTGGAGACTTTTTGGAAAGAGACAGAAGATCAGTAAACCTGTGAACAGTGGAAGGGGACTTTTTCCTTATAGGTATGAAATTTAAATATATTCAAAAATAAACTTTATTGAAATATAATTTATATGGAATAATGTCCCCTAGTTTTAAGTGACGAGTCTTGAGAAATGTATACATATACCTGTGTTAAACATCTTTCCTATCAAGATATATAGTTAACATTCCCATTACCCTAAAATGTTTTCTTGTGACCCTTTGCAGTTCTGGTCAGATATTTTGCAAAGTTCCCTCAGTGTGGGTTTATCTGATGGTTTCTCATAAGTAGACTGGGGTTAGTGGTTTCGGGCAAGAATGCCGCAGAGGTATGCCTCCTTCTCATGAGATCTTATCAGGAGGTACATGATATCAATATATCTTTACTGATGATGTCAACCTCAATCACCTAATTAAGGTGTGACTGATGGCCTCATCTGTTGTAAAGTTACAATTTTTGCCTTTGCAATGAATAAATATCTTGGGGGAGGTACTTTAAGATTGTCCCATGAAGATTTAAATTGGCCTTATAGGAGAACTATACGATGAATTAAAGAGTGGTGCTTTCTTTAGTTTTTTACTAGTTAGGAACATGGTCTCTTTTCCTATTTATCTGTTTTCTGTTAGTTTTTCTCATTCATGTTTTTTTAAAATAGTTTATTGTCAAGTTGGTTTCCATATAACACCCAGTGCTCATCCCCACAAGTGCCCTCCTCCATGCCAATCACTCCCCTTCCCCTCCCCCCCATACCCATGGTTTGCCTCCTTCCCTCTCATTCATGTTTTATAGTTTGTATTTTTTAGTAAACGTGGACTCTGACAGTATGATAGAACATTGTATTTGACATGAGGCAAGCCTGGATTTGAAACCCAACTCTCCCACTTACTGATCATATGGCCTAGAAGGAGGCCTTTAAACCCGAGTCCTTAATTTCTCAACTGTAAAAACATCTAATAACAAACCGTCTCACAGGGTATTTGAAAGAATTAAAGCACAAGGCCTGCCTGGCACACAGTAAGTGCTCTGTAAATGTCATTTCTTGCCTTCCTTAATTATGAAGTGTTTAACATTATTGTCATGGTGGCAATTAGACTTTCTTCTTTTTGGCTGGGTGGCTCTAGGATACAGAAATGTGACAGATTCCTTCAGAATTTTTTCATGTTCTGACACCACACACACTTTAGCACAGGGAAGCATGTCTCTAAGTCCCTGGGGTGAAAGCAGCTGGGATTGTTTTAGTTGATAGCAGATTCTTACAGCTCACAAGTATCTTTCATCCTATACCTTTGCAAAATTCATTCATTACCTCTGGTATTTGGGGATTTGCTTTTCATGGATGAATAAATATATCTTATGCAAAAGTGGCATTTTTATTTCTCCCTCTCTTATATTTGTACTTTTTACTTATTTTTCTTCTGTCACTATAGAACTAGTTTAAAGTAGAATTTTAACAAGGAAAATCTTATGTGGTTTCTGTTTTTAACCAGAATTAATCTAATATGAGCTTTTGTTTGCAACAATGTACTCTTAGGTTAAGCAAGGGAGAAAACCCTTCAACTCTCCTCAACCCTGAATTTTTTAAGGTTTAAATGAAACTTTCTTTGTTTGGTCCTCCTTTATCCACATTTTATTTCTCGTTTCTCAAACTTGTTTGATTTGTTGTTTTTGTTCTCTTCTTAACTTTTTAAAGCAGGGACTTAATTCCTTGTTGCTTTTTTGTACTGATACAGGCTTTTGGGACAATACATTCTCTTACTATTGCCTTGGAAATCTCCCTGGAAGTGTTACTCCAAAAACTCAGTCTTAGCAATTTTTCCTTTTACCTCATGCTCCATTATCATTTGGCATGGCACTGTTACTGATCCTCCCTATTACAATTTTTCATATTTTGTTCAGCACGGATTTGGGGGGCATTAATTTCAATTTTTTAAAATAGTGCATTAAGGGTCGCCTGGGTGGCTTAGTCAGTTAAGCATCTGACTTCGGCCTCTGTCATGATCTCACAGTTTGAGAGTTCGAGCCCCGTGTCGGGATCTGTGCTGACCGCTAGCTCAGAGCCTGGAGCCTGCTTCAGATTCTGTGTCTCCCTCTCTCTCTGTCCCTCTCCCACTTGTGCTCTACCTTTATATGTCTCTCAAATATAAACTTTAAAAAAAATTGAAAAATAAAATAAAATAGTACATTAAAATGGTTGATTACTGAGTGTTTGGTTTCCCCCTTAAATTTTGTCCCTGAGGCAAGTGCCTTGCTCACTTCACCTCAGCCTAGTTTTTGCCCTGCCATAATTTTCCAGATGAGGTTTGCTCACAACTTCCATTTGAAATGGAGGCCCAATGTTCAGAGACACTACAACTGTCAGCTATTTCAATCCAGTTCATCACCTGCCAGGAGATGCTCACGTAATCTTTCTGTTCCTATTGTCCCTTTCCTACTACATGTGGGCCTCTCCACTTTGCCAAAGTCATTGTCTATTTTCAACTGCTGACATTGAGCATGGCTATGTTGCCAATAGGGTGACTGGGATCACTTCTCCATTTAGAGAGGTGAAAGGCCAGGGCCTCACCCTCCAGGAATAAACCCCAAGGACTGTTGAGCTCCTCCAAACCCTTGTCAAGGCCCTCTGTGGTCCTAAGCATTCCTTTCTCTGCTGGAGCCTGTTAGCTCTGGCAAAAATCAAGTTTCCTCACCCTAATCTTACCTCATCCACACAAGTTTCCTGAGAAATTATGGAAGAGAAATACTTTCTTAGAATCCTCAAATGTCAGAACTGGAAGAGCCCTTAGAGACCATTTTGCCCCAACGCCCCTCATTTAGCAGAACATATAACTTCCTTTGTTCTACTTTCCATGTTATAAGGAATCCCCAAGGCTGGCTCATAATAAAAATCAGGAGCAAGTCAAGAGCCAAGTTAATCAAGGAAGTAAACTACTATGGGACCCAGCTGTGCTCAAGGAGGATTGAGTCATCAGAAATCCAGCCCTGGTCCCAGGATTTGTTTATTAAGGATTTTCTTCAAGGAGAAAAGAGAAGGATCTGTGGTAGCTCAACTCCAAAGCTTTTCATGGGGCGGGTGTGACTGGAAAAGGTTTGATTAGCTTTCATCTGGGTTGGGGAATTTCAAAAGCCTTGCTTTGAAGAGGCCTGCCTTTACTTCTGACCCATCCAGACATTGTGGATAAATTCTCAATGTTTGCCTCTGTGCCTCTTAACTCCCCCAAAAAGTGCCTCCCTGGGTCCCCTACTCAGAGAGTCTTGCTTTCAGTTTGAAGTTTATCAACGGCACTTGAAACTGTGTTGGATGAGCTTTGCAGGGTACAGCTTCCTTCATATAGCTACACTTGTAACAAGATTGTTCTGTGCAAAGCGTCTTCCCGTCCATTTCTCTACTTGAACCACTTAACAGTGAGGGAAATTTTTGGCTATACTTTACAAATAAACAAGCTGTGTCTAGGTGATGCTATAAAGCCATGTGACTAGTAAGAGGCGAAAGTATTGACTTTTGAATCCAAAAGGATGTCACATCCTGGGCTTGTTCTGGTGAGCCACAGTACTTCAAAGGCACCAGAGTATGCCACAGCAAACTAGCTAAGAGGAGACCACAGAGCCAAAACCCCTGTCTTGATCTTATTTGTAATGAATTCTAGCATTATGATTGACCTCTGAGAAGCATACAACCAATCTAAGGATTTAGTGCTGGTCTCAAAGGAGAAGTTGGGATTCACATAGGGTGGCTATGAATTTACCACCCTTTGGCTTTATTCTCAAAAATTTTCTCTCAGACTGATGGAAGACCAGGAAATCTCATCAACTGAAGTAAATGACTTCTAAGAAAGCTTTAATCACACGTAGGGGAGGATCAGATCCCATCTGGATCTGATAGTAGGAGTAGTTCTGGATAGTACCTATCCATGTGCAGTAAACAGTGAGGGTACGTGTAAGGCAAGGGGGAGCAATGTCCATGGGTAATATACGTACTTTCTTCAGTCAGAGTTCATGTTAGATAGGCCATCTTCAAAGTCTTAACAAAACCCAAGGAGGCTGCATCCTTGGGATTAGAAGGGGGATTATCAAATTAGGTACACAATTCTGAGAGAAAAAGAGAGGCCACAGGTGGTGAAACTCTAAAGAGATTGTAAACAGATTTGGACAAACCAGATTACTTATGGACTTGGGATATATGTTATAGCCCTGGGTCTTGGGTGCTCAGAAAACAACCTAGGGTGAGATCTGGACACAAGTTCAACACTGTGTCACTAGTCCTTGGAATTAAACCCATTTTCCTCCCTTACCTCAGGTCTATCTGATAAAAAAAAAATCACATTCTTTTTTTTTTTTTTAAATTTTTTAATTCATGATATCGTCCAGCTTTTGGACACCCTGTATTTGCACAGCTCCACTGCTCAGATGTATTAGGAAATACAATCACGTGGTGTGCAGTTCACTGGCCTGATGGTAGGGATGTTCAGGCTGGGATGGAATGCTGCTAGGGGAATAAAGGAGAGGAGTCAAAGGAGTTGTTAGCTCACAGGTTAGTGAGCAACCAGTCTAGCAGTTGTTTCTTAGCCATGTTTCCAACGGCTTCATCCAGTTGTCGTTCCTTGGCAAACTTCATGACTTCTTGAAGAAGGTCTCCTACACTATACCCCTTCTCTGCTGCCTTAGCCGAAACTTCAGGAAGCTGTGGAGAGAGCAGAGGTAGCTTGAGTCACATGATGCTTTTGGAGAAGGGATCTAGATGGATAAAGTGAACCCACTCCCACTCACCTTCCTGCCCATGATTCTAGGATTAATGCCTGACACAGATGCAGGACTGGAGGCTCCTAACATGGCTTTCCTTTTACTTTGGCCCTCCTCAAATAACACAGATCAAAATGCCACAGGACTTTCTTTTTGAGCTTCAGAAAACAAACTCACAATCAATTGGTGTTTGTCAAATACTTCTGATAGGTGTTAGATCCGTCAGTTAGTCTGTGATGATTGCTATGTCAATGTTAGGGGTTGCCATTCCCCAGCTTCCCTAAAAAAGTATGTGATTAGAAGTAGGGACAATCTCCTGATCTTGGACTGAAAATAAGTTTGGTTCTGTGTTTTATTTCTCTTGAACCCATCTAATGTAGGAAACACAGCTGTGAGGTGTGTGTGTGTGTGTGTGTGTGTGTGTGTGTGTATGTGTGTGTGTGTGTGTGAGAGAGAGAGAGACAGAGACAGAGACAGAGACAGAGAGAGACAGAGAGAAAGCAAAAGGGAGAGCGAGAGTGAGAGAGAGAGAGAGGAGAGAACTGGTACGTGTATGAATGCTGGCCTTTGTGAGACTGAAAGGCGAGACCAGGACTAGGGTGAAGTAAGTGAGGTGCCTAGGGCAAAAAATTTAAGGAAGCAAGTACTCTTGGGGCATGTTCAGGACCCGTGAGTTTGGAGAGGAGCTCCTTAGCTCTCTTTTTCTTTTTTTCCTCTCTCCAATCCTTTGACGGCCTTCAAACTCAAAACATGACTCAAAACTTGTTCCCTGATGTGTTACCAAAGAGTTTGTTGAAATGTTCACTGATAAAATGAGCTAATCTCACTCTTCTTCCCTTGCAAGAAATGCACAGGCCTTGAGATATCCAGAGCCTCATTCAGCTAATGGTTCACCACTTCTGTCCTTTTTCAAAGTGAAAGTAATTCATGAAGTGCACAGTAAAGAACAGGCTTGGAAAAAAATTGGACTGCTCTTGGGTTCTAAGTACAACGCTGCCTCCCTATCCCTGCCCATCCCAACCCTCTTTTCTTCTTGTGTATGTTGCATTGCTTACCTTCTCCAGTTGTCCATCATCATCTCCCATGAAGTACAGCATGGGCACGTTAAATTGGGAGGCTGCAATCCACTGCAGGACAGCCTGGAGCTGCTTCTGCAAGTTACTGGTTGAGCACTGATTATTAACTATGACTTCAGGCCCAGGAGAGTCTTGATGGGTCTGTGACATCGCACCATTGTGACAATATCTGGAGCCACCAACCTGGTAATTGGGGTTGTTTGCCAAGGCTGCTTGTTCTTCCAACTCAGCAAGGGCTGCCCCATTATTACTATACTTAGCCATGATAAGGCACAGCTTCATTACAGATTCTACCAGTTGATCTATAAATTGGCGGTTCACTTGCCTCATGCCAATGATAGAGTCAAGTTCTTGATTGTCGTGGCATTGTTCTTCCTCTCTGTCAGGTCTCTTGGACATGGAAGCCATTTTGCTTGTTTTGGGCTCAGAACATTTGTTCTCACCTTCACATAGATCATCACTGTTGAAGGGGCTCTCGCTAAGCAGTTTCTGAATCAGTGTTAGAACGATGTTTGACATATCGAGCTTCTGGGAGTCCAGCTGTTGATTTTCCTTTAGAGAGGTGGATGGTCCAGGTGCTTCACGAGATTCTAGGTGTTTCATTGAAAGTGCCTTGGCACTTTGGCCACCTGCACACTTTTCGTACTGGGCACTCTGAGTCATATACCCCATGGTGGAACCAGGATAGTCCTCTTCAAATGCATCTTTGCCTTTGGCCTGCTGGGTCAGATGGTACTGGATCAACATAAGGGCAGATACAATCAAGTCCTTTGCCAATGAATCTGTGGAAGCGCTGATCTTTTCTCTCTTTTCTTCCTTACTGATGCATACTCTTCCAGGCATCTTGCCTTGGTTTCCTTGCTTTTGGTTCCACATGGTCAGGCTTTCCTTGAGGATGTGTTCACCGACTTTCTCGGCACTAGTCAATGACTTGCACTGCTCTGGTTTCATTTTACCTTTGTCTTTCCCCTTCATCTCAGCTTTCATAGTTGAGAATTCAAGACTTTGGTTTTTGCATTTAGGATCATGGGACCCTGCTTTCAAGGATGCATATGACAGACTCTGTGATTTAGTCTCCCTCTTCTCCCCAAGAAGAGCACTGACCAGACGCTTCAACATGGCTTCCATGATATCTGCAGCATTTTGTTTTCCGTGGTTGAACAGATTCCTCTTGACCGCTGAGACAAAGTCTGAGTCAGTCATCAGGACCCCAGTGATATTATGTAGGTTCTTCATGCAGGAATCTATCAAATCAGACACAATTTCTTTGGTGTGTTTTAACAACACCCTCTTCAGGACCACACAGGCTGGAATTGGCTTCCCAGAGCTATGTATTTTCAAGGTTTTCATAACAGAGACAATCATGTCAGATGCCACCTGATTTGCGTAAACCATGAGCCCTTTGCTGATAGAATCTGCAAATTCTTTGCTATCTCTTTGACACATCTGTTTGTCACCACCCTTGTTCTTGTTGGACAACTCACTATACAGAAAGGTTTTCCGGCCACCTTCCCTGCACTCCTCCCCAGTGCCCCGCATTTCTGCAGAGGTCACTTCCACAGCATCATGGGCCATTTCAGAAGCGATCTTGCTCACAGCACTACGAGGACTGTTTTTCCCTTTGTCCCCAGGGGATGGATAGATAGAATGATGAAAGCACTTGCTTCCACCTTCCAACTTCTCCTTGATTTCCTTACGAGCCATCTGGATTACCAGCGAAGATAGTCGGTTGACATAGAAGGAAAGATCATCCATAGAACATTCGCCATCAGGGGAAATAACTGCCCTCTGATTGCTAGGAGATTTGGCTGGAGGAGTGGAAGGACTCTGGTTATTGTTGGTGTTTTTGGCTGCTGTCATTTCTAGACATAGGCTTTGAGGTCTGTTGGTCAAATAATCTATGTTCAGTTGGTCGGCATAGACGCTGTAGCAGTTCTCAGAGGGTAATCTGTGATTTTCGCCTTCTGTGTCTCCTACTTTGTGTTTACAGCTAGAGGCTGAGGGGCTCAGTGCATGCTGGAAGCCCAAGGCATACTTCTGGAGGTCATTCAGAAGCCAATTGAGGACACTTATGGGATCAGAGGGAGCTTGTTTGAAAAGACACACAGATCCCTCCGTCTAAAAAAAGGAGAACACCTATCCATATGAGTTTGGGTAGGGTACTTCTTTCTTTCATTTTATTTGGAAGATGTATCTTCTAAACCACACAGATTAGGGATTTGGCCTTCAGAATTTGCACGGGAACTTAACATACAATTACAACCATTAATACATGTTCAATACAATTATAACCATTAATATACATTCAAACACAAATGGCAGCCACAAAAGATCAGAGTATATACGTTGGTACACTTAACTGCACCTCAGTGTTAGCAATATATTTGCCAATTTCATCTGTGTACATGTGCTTATCTCAATATGTGTCAAATATGTATCCATGTATCAGTTGTGTGCATATGCATATTAATGTAGCAATTCCTAAGTAAGAGCATCTCAATAGATGTGAGAATGTATCGGACTGTAGTGTGTGTGAAGATGTGCATGTCAGTGCACATGTGTGAATAGGTATAATAAGCATGTGTAATATGTTGACATCAATACCCACTGCCACATGTGCATGTTAGTGTATAAATGTTGTATGTGTGTGGGAATGTAAACATGAGAGTGTGTATGTCAGTGTGTCTGAGAATATGTAAATAAGCAAGTGCCAATTTGAATGATATGCATATATTTATGATATAAATCCAGTAGCATGTATCATGCAGCCATAAATGCATTTGTGTATATTAGAGCATACATTCACATAGTAACATACACACTCATTAATACATTCATGTATAATTAATGCATAGTATATTAATAGATGTGTATGTTAAAATATGACTGTATGTAGGGGCACCTGGGTGGCTCAGTCGGTTGAGTGTCTGACTTTGGCTCAGGCCGTGATCTCACGGTTCGTGGGTTTGAGCCCCGCGTCGGGTTCTGTGCTGACAGCTAGCTCAGAGCCTGGAGCCTGCTTCAGATTCTGTATCTCCCTCTCTCTCTGACCCTCCCCTGCTCACACTGCCTCTCTCTCTCTCTATCTCAGAAATAAATAAAACATTAAAAAATATGACTGTGTATAAATAGGTGATTGAATAATGACTGTAGTCTGTCAATAAATTGGGTATCACTTATGCACTATTTATATGCTATGTCAGTGCATGAGTGTGTGTGTCAGTATTGCACACACCCTCGCATTTGCATTTGTGTGTGAATACATGAGTGGGGATGTTATTGCATTTTGTCTATGTGTGTTATCAATGCATTCAAATGAGAGTTAGTGACTATATCATTTTGCTTAAGTTTGTATGTGTGTGTATCAACATGAAGTACATGTATAGGTGTATATGCCTATACCTGAGTCTGTACAGCTACCGTGTTTTGATTAAGGGTCGTGGTTGTTAATGTGTATGAGTATATGTTTATGCATTATATATATATCCACGCACACATACATATATATATATATATATATATATACATATGGATGTTTATGTGTGTCACATGTGGACATGTCAAGGTATCTGACTCTATATAACTGTATATCTTTGTGTATATGTGTAAGTCACTGTTTATAAATAGGTTAAATACATAAGTTTGTTAGATTAGTGCTTGTGTGTATCTGTCAATGTCACAGGTATCCAGGCATGAGTATGTCATTGCTTGTATAAATTCTTTTTTGTTAATGTATGTAGATGTATATATCAATGTGTATGTCACTTTGTGTATTTTTATATGCTTGTGACTGTGTATGCCCATGTCTGGGTAAGTGTATATGTATTGTATACATCTTCTACTCAGTGCTAAGTGCCACTGCCCTCTTTGCCCCTTTGATTGCTTCATCTCCTGTCTTTTCATGGAATTCCTGGAAATGTGAGGTCATGATAAGGTCAACTTTTTCCAAATGGGCTTGATACAATCAAGGAGATCTGCCTTGTGTGTAGGAAATATGGGTCGCTCTTTTAAAAGTAAACACCAGGTATAATTTATCCCTTTCTTGAGACTCCAGAATTGACTTGGCCACCCCCAGCTGAATTCAAAACTATTTATAGAATATTTTGTAACTGGCTTTTCCTTCCTTAGGGGCTACACTCATCATTCCAAAGGTGCCTGGGGCCAGAAACGATGTTTCCCGTTATAATATGAGCCTAGGAACATAGAACAAGAAATATTTGACTGTTTTGCACTAAAGCCAAATATCCTGTGTCAACACCAGCTGCTCCAAGCTTGTAGGGCTGTGGGAGTGACTTGTCATGTACTCTAATGCCTACCCCAAACCAGAGGCCCAACAGATATAATGTAGGATACTTTCTTACATGAAAACAAAAAGATTCTATATGTGACAGTGGCATGCAAATCTAATTGTTTCTAACTTTACGCTACCCAATAGCCTAGGTCATCTCTTAGACAACATGGTAGGAACCAGGCAACGACAGTTCTTGGTCATTGTGGATTCTCTCTGCTTCATATTCTCATTCTTCCTTCTTGGTGTCTGGGCAATGTGAGGCACACAAATCTATTACAAGCCAGCAAAGAACATTGCAAAGGATTTTTGCTTATAAGCCCACATCCTAATTAGGGTAAGAATAGCAAGGTTACATTTGGAGTAGTTACCTGAAATCAGGAAAGGGCATTCTGAGCCTTTGTGATTAATTAGATTTCTAGGCATTAGTTAGATTAGTTAGATTTCTAGGCATTGAACTTACCGTGACTGAATTTAGGACTGTGCTCTCTAGAATATCATAGTATTCAAATTTATGGGCCTGTTTGACAATAATTCTCTTACTGTCTGTGAACCAGAGTCCTCAGACTCAGCATTTAGCTCTAAGAATTAGAAAGGGTGAGCTCGGAGGTGAAGTATTACCTTAGACTGGTCTTGCTTCTCAGTATCCTTGATAACAATAATCTCTTTTTCTTCCAGATTCCCCAGGTTTATGTCACCTTCTGAACTGGAACAAGCAGCATGCTGAGGAATTAAGTGATAAGATTTTTATGAACAGTCGGTTTTTGAGACTTCTCTAGGCTGCCCTCCTAGGCTACCACTTCAAAGTATGAATGTTATGTCTCCTATTATCCTTTTCTTTCTGAAGGAGAGGTAAGACTGTAGTGATAGCTAGTCTTTGAAGAATGATAAAGTTCCCTCCACGAATTGCTATTCTCCTCACCCCAGCCCTACAAAAGATATTCACAAAGCTGTCAGTCTCAGGAACTATATTCCATTAATCATCAAACTTTTGTAGAGGGTTTTTGTTATTTCACTTCTCTGACATGCTATTTTCCATGCATTAATTCTTTCAGCCCTACCAACAACTTAAGTGGCTTCTAAAATGAGGTTTGGTATCAAGAGTGACAGTAAATTCTGAACCAGGGATGCTAGGCTCATGAGAACAATGGCCTTCCACTTGAGTCTCCTCTACCTTTCCACTCTCTGCTACAGCCTTTCCCTTTTCTCATGCTGGCACTGATAAAACCCGCTCAGCAGTTTCCCACCCGTTTCAAGGGAGGGGAGCAGAGAATACCCACCTTAGAATCTTGATCTTCCACATTCAGGGTAGACACATCGACAAAGCATATCTGTATCAAATTAGGAGGGTGAACTTAGAAAAACTCTAAAAACTGTAATTTCTTTGAGAGATGACGATAACACCTACCTTATAGGATTCTTGTGAGGACTGATTAAGAAGAATTGCATGTAAAGCTTTTAGTAAAGTGCTTGTACACAGTAAGTACTCAATACTATTATTAGGCAGACAGAATCTAAGCATTCCTGTAGTACCTAAATGAGAATACCTACCTGTCAGAGAGAGGCCCAAAATAGAATATCCACATTTATTGAAAAGAGAGGTGGCTTGCCCAAAACACAAACTCAAAGGTGGAACTTTCATTAGAAGTTGATTCTAGGGGTTCCTGGGTGGCTCAATCGGTTAAGCATCCAACCTCGGCTCAGGTCATGAGCTCACCATTCATGGGTTTGAGCCCTGCATCGGGCTCTGTGCTGACAGCTAGCTCAGAGCCTGGAGCCTGATTCAGATTCTGTGTCTCCCTCTCTCTCTGACCCTCCCCTGCTCACGCTGTCTCTCTCTCTCAGAAATAAATAAAACATTAAAAATTTTTTAAAAAAGAAGTTGATTCTAATTGATTCCCATTTTACAGTACTTTCTGCTATAGTATTCCCCAAATGTGATGTTTTTACTATTGATGGTATAGAATATTTTAGGTGGTACATAAATACATGTTTGTATATAATAGGTGTACTTGTTGTTTATTTGGAAAATACATACTAAAACATCAAACCTATGGTATTATAGACAATAATGCTTAGGGTGATGGTAATTTTTAAGTGTATTTGAACTTTAAATTCATTTTTAAAAACATAGCAGAAATATGTATTAAGTGAATAATAGTATGAGTGGTGCTTGAACATGATAAAAAAAATGTGAAGTACTATGCAAATCACTTGAAGTTTGGGAAACAGAACATGCAGTATTTTGTCCTCCTGAGAGGGTCCTACTTTAGTGCAACTTACTGGTAGCTAGGTGACATTCTGGCTTCATAGTAATAAGGGGCTGGTAACTAGGCAACCACCACTCCTCCCTCCACCTCAGGCTTCCCCCTAGCCTTCCCTCCCCGGGTCCTTTACATCACTCCTGGTCCTGCCTCTCCCTTTGTCCTTGTGTCATTGAGCTTGGTTGCTTAGAGACATCACAGAATCACTCTCCATTAGTCTATCCAGGGTTCCAGTGTATCTATACTCATACACCAATCCTTCCCACTCCTTGGTAGGGGTAATTTTATACTTACAACTTTCCGGTCCTGATCTTGCTGTCCTTTTGGGCTGTAGAGATCAACCTTGCACACGCCCCTGCGGCTATGTAACCAGTCAATATCGTCAGACATCTGTAAAGAGAAAAGAAAGAAATCTGAGTTTTAGAAACTGGCTGAGTTTGGGTAAGATTCTCTGAAGGACTTCCTAAAAACCCATCTCTGTTTCAATTAGGTTTAGGCTAGGAACTGGAAGGGTGAGCAATGGGGGAAGGAAACTATGAAATGTTTAACTTGATAATCAGGAGCATTATCTTTTACCACAGTCCATTGTCTCCTTTAATTTAGACTTCCCACACCAAGTATTTGGTATCATGGGAGTATCATATTAATTTGTGAGGAAGCCAGTCAAGAAAAATGGCAGGCTGGGAAGCAAATTTAAAGGAGGTCTAGGGACTGTGGGAATTAAATTTAATTATTTATTTCTACCCAACTTTACTAGATCTTATCTGTCTCCACTTCTGTTTACCCACTCTAAGGTACCTTAAAGAATAAAGCTCATCTCATCTTCTTTAACTGAATTTTAGCTAACTCCAGTTCAACCAGAGTCTTTTTCATTACATTAAAGAAAATGAAATTAGGTAAATAGCTGTAATACTTATTACATTGGGGCTATTGAAAAAGACTAGGGGCAGCACCAGTAGAGTGAATAAATAGCCCTTTTAATCAAAACAACATAGAACATTTGAACATAAAACAAATTTCTGAATGCTGAGAAAACAGTCTAATTGCTATGAGTATAACCAAGAGACAGATTTCTGAGGGAAGACCAGACCCTGATCCCATAGACTAAGTTTAATATTATTTTTGAAAGGAAAAAGAATCTTTGCCAACGCCTCCCCCTTCCCCCGCCTCCTGCACCACCACCTCTCACCCTGGCCTGGAACTAAAAGTAAAAAGGAAATGGCAGAAGCCACTGACTCATTTTTGCTATGTAAAACCTCAGATCTATGTTCAGGAAGACACAGTTAAAACCTCAGCAGAATTGTTTTGGCTTCTGGGGTTTGAATTTGGTTTCTTTTTAAAATTTAACAAGAGAAGCCTTTTTGCAAGTTATTAGAAGGCAGTTGAATTCCTTTCCCCCAACTTCCTTCAAAACTTAGACTCCTGTAACCTCTACCTCCCTCCCTTCCCTCCCTCTCTTTACTTTTCCCCCCTCTCTCTCTCCCTTCTTCCTTTCCCTTCCCTCCTTTCCTACTTATTTTCCTCTCTCTCCCTCCTTCCCTCCCTTTCCCCCCTCCTCTCCTTCCTCCCTTCCTCCACTGCCCTCCTCCCTCCTCCTTCCCTCCCTCCCTTCCCTGACCTCCTCTCTTCCTTCCCTTCCTCCCTCCTTCCCTCTCCCTCTAAACATTTCTATAACAGCTATCCTCTGATGGTTATCTTTTCACAGGATACTGCATTTCTATCCTTTGCCATTCCCCTACCCCCACCTACTCCCCATCCCCCCCACCCCCATCCCAAGATCTTTTTGGGCTCTCACTTCAAGAATGTTTACACATCCCTGAAAAAAGTTTTAGGAAAGGGCTTCCCACACCCACTCAGAAGAGGGAGTTTCTTTTTTAAAAAGCTAGAGATGACTAGCATAGGAAAAATGAAGGGAAGTCATAGAGGCTCCTCATATGATTTGGATATAACTTCAGTCCATATCCCAAAGAATTGTAAAAAAAAGTAAAATAAAATTTGTGAACTCATTACCTTGATACAAAGTTATTTTAGGCTTTTGGCTGAAATTGTGCCACCCAGAAGGGAGATGTTCCCCTTTAGATGGAACTGGGCAGTGCCAAGTTCTTGGGCACTTGCAGCTGGCTGCCACCCCTGTCAGCTGTTGGATGAGACTGATGGGCCAGGCTTTCCCCTGATGCCTCTGACCCAGGGGTGTGACAACATAATTGGTTGGGTCACAATGCCTGAGACTAGCAACCTCAGCAAAGGCAAGGCAGTCTGGCAAACTCAGTAGCCCTTCACATCAAAAGCACATCAGGCTGTCTGCTGTACAACAACCCTTTTCTGTTCTCTCTAGGAGGGTACACATATTTATTTCACATTTTGTCCAGCTCACAATCCCTTGAGACTTCTATTATCTTTCCTCTTCTTGCTTCCTGAACAATCTAATCATATTAGTTATCCGTTTGGTGTGTGTGTGGGGAGGGTCTGTATTTTTCACATACAGAATTACCACCAGCCTTAATGAATAAAACAGTATTAGTTTTCACGTCTTAGCTTATTTCTCTTTGGGTTTACCACTAGAGATTTAGAGTTATGTGGCAAGAGATCTTTGGATTTATGTAGAAACAGAAAAATGTTAAAGTCCTTTCTGGGTATCCTGAATAAAAAAGCATGAAAATAAAAATTTGGAGCCTGCCATAATAGCTTCTGTGATTTCACCTCACCATCAAGACACTCCCTTAGCTAGTCAAAAAGAAGTCAGAAGGAAGAATGGGTGATAGGCATTGAGGAGGACACTTGTTGAGATGAGCATTGGGTATAGTATGTAAGCTATGAGCCACGGAATTTACCCCAAAAACCAAGAGCACACTGCATACAGTGTATGTTAGCCAATTTGACAATAAATTATATTTAAAAAAAGAAGTCAGAAGATGCCCCTACCTTTGTAGTATCAGAATAGGCTGTTTTGCAGGAACTTGGGATGATTTTTTTTCTTGTTAATTTGGATGCTGTGATGACCCTTCCAGTATGGCACTGGATGTTGCTCCTTTCTTCAACCTTCCATGCTTACCTAAAGCCTTCCTCACTAGCTGGTACCAGAACTCTTACTTCATGGCATCAATGTTTCTATGGAAAACAGTGACAGCACAAGGATGGGGGCTTTATTCTTAGGATTATTCCAGCAAATTCTAACCTTCATCATGAGACATAATTTTCTCAGAAAAAAAGGCCAGTCTACTTAGGACAGGGACATCCTTGCACAGACTTTTTAAGCTATGAAAAGACCTGAGCCCGACACTTATTCTTTTTCATCATATGGCCAGTGCTGGATTGCTGGCTACCATAATCTTTAAATGATTATCCATTAGACATTGGGATGCCTTTAGGTTAGCCTCAGTTTGGCAACATTAGCTCATAACCAAATGGCTCACCCTGTGCCCAAGTCTCATCTTGTCTTTCCCTGTCCTTCCTCCACATGTTTCCACTTTAACCTCATACATGTGAATAAATGCATCTGAACTAAAAATAAGCTGAGATGATCTTGGTTCTACTTCTATTTCTTCTTGTTACCCCTGAGACTGCATGTCTTACTTAACCCTGCTGTACAATTTTGATCTTGTTAGTTCATGACATCAAAGAGAAATAGAACTGGACATTTGTTAAAAGTGGCAAGACAGGTTTTATTTAGATTACTGCAGTAAGGAAGATAATTTTTCAATGAACAGAGCTCAACTCCACCAAAACAAGAAGCAGAAGGCTTTTTAAATGCTGGGGTGTGCTAAAGGAAAAAAATGCTGAGTAAAACGTGTGTGTGTGTGTGTGTGTGTGTGTGTGTTGGGGGGTGATCAATGTGATTAGGGCAACTGTGTTTGCTAACTGATACTTACGGAAGTTAGGCTTCTATCCTTTAATAGAGATTAGGAGACAGGAGTCTTATCTTTCTTGATAATTATATTTCAAAGGGATGGCTCCCAGGTCCTTGAGAAAAATATTTCTGGGTTGTAGAAGATGATCTCAAAGGAACAGAGAAAGGATTTACAATGATAGGTTTTCTAAAGTAAATGCTCTAAGAAAAGGGAGGTTAGGGGCCTATAATCAGATTTTGGCTGAAACAGTAAATTCTTCTGGCAGTGTTGAACCTCGGTAGGCTGGCCTTTTAGGGAGGCTTGGGTCATCATCCTAGGGATATGGCCTTGAGCTGATAGAAACTATGTTAGTGTTTTTTCAAGTCTCTTATTATAGGGAATGGATGATACTGTTTGTACCCAAAGTTGCAGTTCTTATCAGCTAAGGTTGAGGCCCAGCTGAGAAGAAATCTTGGAGGGGCCTGAATATATCAAGTCATCATGTTGTATACCTTAAATATATACAATTTTCATTAAAAATACATTTTGGTCAAGGAGGGAGTCTTTGTAAGTCAGTGGTGATGAGCTAAAATCCACAGTACAAGACTTGTTTTTCCTGTATCTTTTGTTTTTGGTCGAGAACTTTTGATGATTAAAGAAAAAGTTGCATCTCCTGTATCTGGCTCATGTCTGTGGAATAAAAAGCAAAGAATGAAACTGTGTATTTATTCTCCAAGCACAAGAAAGTATATCCATAAGATTAAAAAACAAACAAACCCTCCCCCCACCCCCCACCCCCCCACAAAACCTCTATGTCTCCCAGCCCAGAAAGAAACAACTGTGATCTGGGCCTGGAATATGTCTTCCTAAATCTCTTGAATGACAAAAAAAGAACTATTATGGATGATTAGAGCCCTGTCACATGGTGCCCCAATCCTGTCAAACTGGAAGCTAACCAGGAGCAAACAAGAGCAGTTTGGATGGGAAACCAATAACAAAAATGTAAGGAGGCTCAGTCATAGATTACAGTATGTCTCTGCCTCTTCTTTCTCTTAAGCTCCTGAGATTCTCAGACCAACATATACTGATCAGAGATGGCAACAGATGCGTGGGGTAGAAGGGATGTTCAAAGAATGAGAAGAAAAATATGCTATGTTAGTGTGTGAATATGTATGAAGTACCATGCACTTAGATCAGCCTTTAGGAGCCAAACATAGAGATGTTAAACATAGAAGCTTTGATTGTTCTTTTTTTTTTTTTTGAGCTGTCATCCATTTTGTAACTTTGTTTATTCTACCCAAACATCTCTTCCACACAAACTTGTGAATAATTGTACAAATCAACACTTTAAATATGCTTTCAGTCTACATTTGGTTTGAAAGAGCTGTCAAGACAATAAAAATGGGAGCTATGTTTGTAATTGTTCTGAATAATGGCAAAATGAAATTTAAATGAGCTGAACTATTAGCATTCATGAAATCACTATCTGTCTATTAGTATCACTAAGTATCTTCCAGTCTCAGATTAGGCAACCTAATTTAGTTTATGGGATGGCACTGTGACCATTTGGAAAATGTGCAGCGTTGCCAGTGATTAACAGGCATTATTTATTGTGGAACAGTATAAATGGAGCTCCAATTCTTCTTTTCCTGAATTATTTTTCAAACATGAGAATACACGTTGTCATTTACAACAGCTTCATGCAACCATGCTAAAGTGAAATATTAGATAGCTATTCTGAACATCTCAGCACTGGTGCTGCATAATTACTTCTGTCAAGTATTTATGTTATGTCTGTACTGGGCATATCTGTCTGGCCTTTTCTATGAGCGACTGAAGTAGTGTAGGGAGAAAATAAAGGACTTTAAAGTGCTATAAATATTCTCTCTCTCTCTCTTCCAGAGGGAAGCTGTTAAAGAAAAGAGGGCCCTTAAGATATGTTGGGGTTTCCTTTTAGGCACAGGCTTAATTAGGCAGCTCAGGTCTGTTCTATGGCCTTGTAGATAATGACAATAGCTATTTGTGAAAGGTGGGCTTGGCTTGACAGTTGCCATTTCTGGTCAGGCTCCTCCCTCTTATAACTGGGAAATTTCTCTCCTCTGATTACCTAAAACATTTGCTTCTTGTCTGTATAATTCATCTGACATTTACTAGATCTGGCCTTGTAGAGTTAATTAACTTTTCCTATTCCTGGATCACCTGCGTTGAAAGCCTGGTGGGCAGTTTCTTCCATCTCTCTTTGTATCCGCCGCAATACTGGGTGCGTGGCTGGGCTGAGGGAACAAATGATGGTGTTGGAATTTCAGGCAGCAAACAATTCAGAAGCCACATAGTCCTGGGAATCTGTAATAATATTTCAGTGGGCAGTCTGCTTCCTAGAGCAGTAACTCTCAGACTTCAGTGCGCTTCAGAATCACCTGGAGGACTTGTGAAGCTAGTTGGGCTCCGTCTCCGAGGTTTTAATTCTGCAGGTCTGGAGTGTGGCCTAAAAATTTGCCCTGTACTATGTTTTCCATGCACCATCTCATTTAATAGTCACACAGCCTTAAGAAATGGGTACTATTTTAATCCCAATTTCATCTCAATGGGAGGTTGGATCACTGGGGGAGGCCATTTGGCTGGGAGTACGGGAAGCCATTTGGCACTACCCATTCCATCATTTCACGGGGGTGTGTGTGTGTGTGCGCCCAGAATGGCACGCCTTTTTTTTATTCGAAGGGTCTGAAAACGCACAAGAGAGATTTCTTGAGGAAAAGTAAAGTATAAGGGGGTACGTCCTCTGATCTTTTGGCCCCATCTGGTGGTTTTCGCTGAACAAAGTGCTGATCCGTTACCCACCCCCCCCCCACCCCCCGCTGGTGAGAATGGTGGGGTCGGACCGCGTGCTTCCGCGGTCCATTTTCTGAGGCGGTTTTTTCTGGAAGCTGTTGCTCTGAGGCGATTGCTCTGAGGAAGTTATTCTGAGGCGGTTAGTCCCTTGTGCTCCCCATCCGTGTTTTGTTTTGTGTTTTGTTTGTTTCCGTTTCCTACTATTTGAGGAGTCCCTTTTCAATACATAGCGTTTGTTCCAGTCCGTCTATGGCTTGTTAAACGTACAACTTGTTTTTCTAGGCATTAAACGGGACTTTTGCCCTGTATGTGTAAATATCAAACATATTTTGTGTCAGAGCTGGAGGTGTAGGTGAGGGAACTAGGCTGTGAATGGGATTTTTTTTGTTTTGTCAAACCAACAAACTTGTTCACGAATGTCTGATGAAAAGTACTTAAATATAGCATTAACTGGCGACAAAGTGTTTACCGCCTCCCCCCCCCCCCCGCCATGGTATCTTTGTCAGTGAATGAAAGTTTTAAACAAAGACCCTTGGAGGAGAGGAAGGGGATCTGGAAGCATGAAGCCTTTCTCGTTCCCTCGAGGCATTGGTGGGCAACCCCTGTCCCCCACCCTCAGACTCTCTTAAGGTTGGTTCCCCCTGGTTTGAAGAACATTAAAATGGGATGAATACTGGCCTAGTCTTCAGCTTTGTCTTGTACTTGCCCCATGGGGTGTCAGGTTGGGACCTGTGCCTGTTGCTCTCAAATCAAGAGGGTAAAATGGGGGTAATGAGTTCATGTAGCCACTAGCAGGTCGCAGCTACTTGGAAAACTTGTTTCCACAGTGTGAGATTACCCCTTAGAGAAGCCTGTTTTGCCAAGACATTCCTCAAATTAAATGGGGAAATTGGTGATCCTGCCCTCATAGAATCACTCCCCATCCTAAAAACTGCACTTTTTGTGTATGTTTATTGGTACCTCTCCTTCAAAAAAGTTTATAGGTCCCAGGAAATCAGGGACTATTCTATTTCATTATGAGCTTTATCTTTCCAGATGCAGTAATGCTTGAGGAGAATGACTGTGTTTTATTGATTTTCATATACCCTGCACGGGATAGCACTAGGTTCCTATATGTTAGTACATGCTCAAGGATCTTTACATAATTGAAAATCAGTATGTACATCTGAAACTAATATGTTATTTATCAATTATATCTCAGTTTAAAAAATAACAAAAATTAGTGGTAATGGTTGTTCAAGAATTGACATACCCAGAACCATATAGGAGTACTTGGCCATGGCCAAGAATGTTGAACCACCTTTGTCCAAACTGCCTGGCTTGTTGCAGTAAGTTCCTAAGTGGTTCCACTGAGTCTTTCCTTGCTACCCTTAAACAGAATTTTTTGAAGGAATCAATATATTTTATTAGCTAGTTATTTTTAAAACAGATTTATTGAAATATAATTCAGATACCACATAATTCACCTATTTAAAATGTATAACTCAATGATTCTTGGTATATTCACAGAGTTGTGGAACTGTTACCATAATCAATTTGAGAGCTTTTTCATCACCAAAAAAAAAAAAAAAAAGAAACCTCATATCCTTTAGCTATCACACCCCAGCTCCCCTAACCCTCTACTTACCCAGCCTTAGGCAGTCACTAATTTACTCTCTGTATAGATTTGCCTATTTTGGATATTTCATATAAATAGAATCATGTAGTATGTGGTCTTTTGTGACTGACTTCTTTCACTTAGTATAAATTTCCCCAGTATAGAGTTGTGACAGCATGTGTGAAATGATGTTTACAAGTGACTCTCTTGCAACACTCAGTGCCAAGGATTTTTTCTGGAGGCTGGTTGTGCAGGCATAGTCTGCCTAGTACCTACCCAAACTCTAAAGTCCCAGGAGGAAATCTGGTGATCACCGTAAGCCATATTGTTTGCACAGTTAAGTTACAGCGACTTACTTTTATCCATTAGGGTGGTGGGAACCTTTCCCAAATCCAAGGTCCCAGATTCTAATCAAGGGCCAACCCTGCTAGCAGGATTTTCAGATGGTAACACTCTCAGGTCAGCTATGTTAACTCTTTTCTACACAGATGTTAATAGGGATTTCATTGATTCTGTAGATCAATTTGAGGGGCATGCCATCTTAACAATATTAAGTATCTCAATCGATGAACATGGGATGTATTTACATATATTTAAGTCTTTAATTTTTCTTAATGATATTTTGTGGTTTTCAGTATACAAGTCTTGTACTTCTTTTGTTTAAATTTATTTTTAAGTGTTTTATTCCTTTTGATGCCATTATAAGTGAAATTGTTTTCTTAATTTTATTTTCAGATTGTTCCCTGCAAGTGTATAGAAATATAATTGAGTTTTGTATATTGATTTTGTATCCTACAGTCTTGAACTCATTTATTAGCTCTAATAGTTTTCTTATTTTTGTGTGTGTGTGTGGATATATTAGCTTGTTAATATGGTAGATTACATGGATTGATTTTTTTGAACCAGCCTTGCATCCCTGGAACAAACCCCACTTGGTCATGGTATATAATACTTTTGATATATTACTAAATTCTGTTCACTAATATCTTACTAAAGATTTTGCATCTCTTTCATGAGGGAAGATTGGTATGTGGTTTTCTTTTTTTGTACTGTCTTTTAATTGTTTTTGTATCAAGGTAGAAGTGTTTTCATATGAGTTGGGAAGTGTTCCCTCTTATGTTTTCTGGAAGAGATGGTGTAGAATTAGTGTGAACTGTTCTTTAAATATTTAGTTTCATTCCCCAGTTAAATAATCTAGGCACAGAGACATCTTTTTTTTTGAGAATTTTTAAATTACAAATTAAATTTCTTTAAAACTATGGAGCTATTCAAATAATGTATTTCATATTGGGTGCATTGTGGTAGTTTGTGATTTCTAAGGAATTTGTCCATTTCAATTAATTTGTCAAATTTATGTGTATAGAGATCATAGTATACCCTTAGTATCCCTTTTTAAAAAAAATGTTTTATTTATTTCTGAGAGAGAGAGAGAGAGCGTGAGCAGGGCAGGGTCACAGAGAGAGAGAGAGAGAGATACAGAATCTGAAGCAGGCTCCAGGCTGTGAGCTGGCTGTCAGCACAGAGCCCGACGCGTGGCTTGAATCCACAAACTGTGAGATAATGACCTGAGCCAAAGTTGGACACTTAACCGACTGAGCCACCCAGGCGCCCCACCTTTAGTATCCTTTTGATGTTAGTAGGGTCTGTAGTAATATCCTTTTTTTTAATTTCTGATATTGCTAATTTGTGTATTTTTTTTGTCAGTCTTACTAGAAATTTGTCAATTTTATTGATCTTTTCAAAGAACCCACTTTTTGTTTCATTGATTTTCACTATTGGTTTTTCTGTTTTAAATTTCACCAAATTCTGCTTTTATCTTTATTATTTCATACTTTATGCTTGCTTTGGATTTACTTTACTCTTCCTTTTTAGTCGTGAGGTGGAGCTTAGATTATTGACTTTTAGATTTTTCCTGTGTTCTAATAGAAGCAGTTAGGGCTATAAATTTCCCTTTCAGCACTGCTTTAGCTGTATCCCACAAATTTTGCTACATTGAATTTTAATTTCATTCAGTTAAATGTATTTATTGATTTGCCTTAAGACTTTCTCTTTGGTGTGGTGTATTGTTTAGTTTCCAAGCATTTAGGGATTTTCCTGTTATTTTTGTTATTGATTCCATTGTGGTTAGAGAACACAGTTGTGGTTTCAATTATTTTATAGTTGCTGAAGTTTGTTTTATGATTGAGTGGATGGTCTATTCAGCTTGTTCCATGAGAGCTTGAAAGGTATGTGTATTCTGCTGATATTGGGTGAGAGGTGCTCTATAAATGTCCACTGGATTGTGTTTGTTGATAGTGTTAAGTGCTTATGTATCCTTGATTATTTTTAATATAGTTCTTTATCAATTATTGAGATGAGGTGTTGAAGTCTCCCACTATAAATGTGGATTGGTCTACTCCTTTCAGTTCTATCAGATTTTGCTTCATGTATTTTGTAGTTCTGTTGGTGCATACACATTTGGGGTTGCTGTATCTTCCTCATGGATTGACCCTTTTATCAGTATGTAATATTCTTCTCTCTCCCTGCTAATTTACTTTGTTCTGAAGTTTATTTTATCTGATATTAATATAGCTATTCTTGCCTTTTTCTTTTTAAAAATTTATATATGATGTCTCTTTTTCCATTTTAAAATTATCAATCTACTTATTATATTTCAAGTGCATTTCTTGTTGACAGTGTATCATTGGATCATTTTTTTAATTGAAATGTAGTTAACATAAAATATTATATTGGTTTCAGGTGTACAACATAGTGCTTTAACATTTACATAGATTTCAAAGTGATCACCATGATAAATCTAGCTACCATCTGTCAATGTACAAAGTTGTTACAATATTATTAACTATATTCCCTATGCTGTACATTGTATTTTCGTGTCTTATAACTGAAAGTTTGTACCTTTTAATTCTCTTCCTTTATTTCAACCACCCCTCCCCCCACCTCTGGAAACCACCAGATTGTTTTCTGTATCTATGAGTCTGTTTCTGTTTTGCTTTGTTTATTGATTTGTTTTATTTTTGAGATTCCATGTATATATGAAATCATGTGGTATTTGTCTTTTTCTGACTTATTTCACTTAGCATAATGCCTTTTAGGTCCATCCATGTCATGAATGACAAGATTTTATTCTTTTTTATGGCTGAGTAATCTTTCACTGTTTTCACACTGCAAATATATATATATATACCACATTTTCTTAACCCATTCGTTTGTTTATGGACACTTTGGTTGCTTCCATATCTTGGCTATTGTAAATAATGCTGCAATGAACATAGTGGTATATATATATCTTTTTGAATTAGTGTTTTTATTTTCTTTGGATAAATAACCAAAAGTGGACTTATGGATCATATGGCATTCCTATGTTTAATTTGTTTTGAGAGAGAGAGTGAGGGGGAGAGATGGACAGAGAGAGAGACAGAGAGAGAGAGAGACAGAGAGAATCTCAAGCAGGCTCTACACTCAGCATGGAGCCCCATTTAGGCTCGATCTCACAACCATGAGATCATGACCTGAGCCTAAATCAAGAGTCAGATGCTCAACCCAGGCGTCCTCCCATTTTTAATTTTTTGAGGAAATTCCATACTATTTTCCACAGTGATTGATCGCATATGAGGGTTCCCTTTTCTCCACATCCTTGCCAACACTTGTTATTTCTTGTCTTTTTGATACTAGCCATTCTGACATGTGTGAGGTGGTATCTCATAGTGGTTTTGATTTGCATTTCCCTAAATGATTAGTGATGTTGAGAATTTTTCATGTGTCTGTTGGCCATTTGTTTGGAACCACAAAAGACTCCAAATAGCCAAAGCAATCTTGAGAAAGACGAATAAAGCTGGAGGTATCATGCTCCCTGATTTTATCTATTTAAAAAAATTTTTTTTACTGTTTATTTTTGAGAGAGAAAGACAGAGCATGAACAAGGAAGGACAGAGAGAGAGGAGACACAGAATCTGAAGCAGGGTCTGGGCTCTGAGTTGTCAGCACAGAGCCCAATGCAGGGCTCTAACTCACCAGCCGTGACATCATGACCTGAGCTGAAGTTGGATGCCCAACTGGCTGAGCCATGCAGGTGCCCCACATGCTCCAGGAGTTTAAACTGTACTACAAAGGTATACTAATCAAAACAATGTGGTACTGACACAAAAAGAGACACATAGATCAATGGAACAAAGTAGAGAATTAAAAAATAAACCTATACTTATGTGGTCAATTAATCTATGACAAAGGAGGCAAGAATATACAGTAGGGAAGAAAAGAGTCTCTTCAATAGATGGTCTTGGGAAAACTGAACAGATACATATATGCAAAAGAATGAAACAGGACCACTTTCTTACACCATTTACAAAAATAAACTTAAAATGGATTAAAGGTTTAAATGTAAGACCAGAGACCATAAAACTCCTAGAAGAAAACATAGACAGTGAACTCTTGGACATCAGTCTGACCAATATGTTTTTGGATCTGTTCCTCAGGCAAGGGCAGCAAAAGCAAAAATAAACAGATGGAAGTACACCAAAATAAAAAGCTTTTGGGGGCACCTGGGTAGCTTAGTCAGTTGAGCGTCTGACTTTGGCTCAGGTCATGATCTGATGGTTCGTGGGTTCGAGCCCCGCATCAGGCTCTGTTCTGACTGCCAGCTCAGAGCCTGGAGCCTGTTTCAGACTGTGTCTCCCTCTCTCTCTGACTCTCCCCTACTCATGCTGGCTCTCTCTCTCTCTCTCAGAAATAAATAAAACATTAAAAAAAAAAAAAAGCTTTTGTACAGTGAAACCATCAACAAAATGAAAAGGCAACATGCTGAATTGGAAAAGATGTTTGCAAATGATAATGACCAATAAGGGGTTAATTTCCAAAATATATAAAGAACTCAAACAGCTCAATATCAAAAAAATCCAAATAATTCAATTTAAAAATGGTCATAGGACCTGAACAGGATCATGTTTGTTTTTTTTTTTAAATCCACTGCTAATCTCTCTTTTTTAATTCCTCTACTTTAACAATTTACATTTAATTGACCTGTTTGGGTTTAAATCCATCATTTTACTTTTTGTTTTCTGATTATTCCTTCTGTTTCTCATTTATATATTTACTATCACCTGTCGTCCAGTCAGTTACTTGAACATTCTTTTGAATTCAGTTTTGATGTATCTGTAGTGTTTTTAGTGCATGTTTGAGGTATTACATTATATATATATATATATATTATAATTATATATATATGTGTGTGTGTATGTGTGTATATATACACATATATATTTCTGCTCTTTTCACTCTGCTTTCTTCCTAATGTTACAAGATTCCTCTTATTACTATTTTTTCTTTGTGAATTTTTTGTTCTTTTAAGGTGAGCATTTGAGAATGATTTGACTTTCCGTTCACTCCTGAAAGATATTTTCCTTGGATATAGAATTCTGAGTTTACCAGACCACTACTCAGCCATAAAAAGGAATGATATCTTGCCATTTACCACAACATGAATGGACCTAAAGGGTATAATGCTAAGTGAAATAAATCAAAGACAAATACCGTATGATTTCATTTATATGTGGAATCTCAAAAACAGTACAAATGAAGAAATGAAAAAAACAGAGTCAAAAAGAGAACAAATTGGCAGTTGCTAGAGGGAGGGTATGGATGAAATAGTTGAAGGGGATTAAGAGGTACAAGCTTACAGTTTTAAAATTAAAAACTCAGGGAAATCAAAAGTACAGTACAAGGAATATAGCCAATAATACTATAACCATGTTGTGTATTAACAGATGGTAACTACAGTTATCATGGTGATCATTATGTAATGTATGGAGTTGTTAAGTCACTGTATTGTACACCTGAAACTAATATAACATTGTATGTCACCTTTACTTCAATAATAAAAATTAAAGCAAGACTTACAGTGACTTGGGTTAATACTGTATTTCTTCCTTAGTGCATCCCAGCAAGGTACTTGTTCACAGTGATTACCCTTAAAAGAAGATACTAATTTGCCTAGTTAACAAATATTTTTTAATCATTTGTCAAGGAGGCAGGTATAGGGTAATGATTATGTGTTTGTCTCTGGAATCAGATTGCTTGAATATAAATTCCAGTCCAGTAACTTACTAGCTGTGTGATTTCAGGCAAGTTACTTTACTTCTTTGTACTCCAAGTTTCTCTTGTGCAAAATGGGGATATTAACACTTCATTGTATTATTGTGAATCTCAGAACAGCAACAAACATATAGTAAGCAGTTGGTAAATATGAACTATCATCAATGCTAATGACTGGAGATAGAGCACAGTGGATACAAGTCTTATAATTATGGGCCTTGTATTTGTTTTGTTTATTGTACATTTTAATTTTTGAATTTTTAGAATTTTTAAAATTGTAATTAAAGTTTAGTTGACATATATTAGTTTCAGGTGTATGACATAGTGATTTGACAGTTATATACATCACAAAGTGCTTATCACAGTAAATGTAGTTACCATCTGTCACCATACAAAGTTACTACAATATTATTGACTATATTCCCTATGCTGTATTTTTCATTCTCATGACTTATTTATTTTATAACTGAAAGTTTTTACTTCTTAATCCCCTTTATCTATTTTCCCATCCCCTCCCCCCACAACTACCAGTTCATTCTATTTATGTATCTGTTTCTGTTTATTTGTTCATTTATGTTTTTTTTAGATTCCACAGAGAAGTGAAATCATATGGTATTTGTCTTTCTCTGTAGGACTTACTTCACTTAGCATAATACCCTTTAAATAAGGACCTTGCATTCTTGAGTGAGGAGATAGGTTAAAAAATTACAAATAACAATACTTACTCTAAAATAAATGTAAGGGACTGAGATAGTATAAAGGAGTGGAAGGAGAATCCTATTTTAGGTAACAGGTCAGGAAGGCCTCTCTGAAGAGGGGGGCATTTAAATTAAGACTTGAAGTATCAGAAAAAAAAACAAGTAATTTAAAGAATGGAGGGAATAATGTTCCAAGTAGTGGGAACATCATGTGCAAAGACCTTGAGGAGAGGGATTTTATTATATTCAAATTTTTGAAAGACCTATATGGCTATAATGTAGTGAACAAGAACGAGTGGTTGGAGATGGGGTTGATGATATAGGCAGGACCTTGTAGACCAGAGTAAGGAGTTTGGATTTTAAGTTCTGTGGGAAACCACTAAAGCATGAGAGAAAGAGGATATAATTTTTCTTTTTAAAAATGAGTGGTCTTGTAATTGATCTCCAATTCACATTAGAGGAGATCAATATTGTAAAGAGGGAGAGCAGCTTGGAGGCTCTTGACAGTGATCCAAGTGAGAGACTGTGGTGGTAGTGGAGATGGAGAGAAGTGGATGGATGTAAGGTGTAGTTTTAAGGTAGAATCAATGGGACTTGCTGAAGAATTTGGATATAGGAAAGTAAGGTTATGGAAGAGAGTTTGAATCAAGGATGATATCCAGGTTTCTGGCTTGATTAACCGTTTTAATGTCATACCAGTTTTTGGAATGGGAGACATTAGAAGAAGGGTCAGGTTTGGTAAGCATTGTGAACATGTTGAGTTTCAGGTATCTATCAGACATCCAAGTACAGATGTGGAGTAGTCAGTTGGATTAATGAATCTGGAGTTCAGGGCCAGATTTTAGATGATGTTTAAAGTTGTGGATCTCGATTAGATAAATTAGGGAGATTAAAAAGAGGAGGCCTGGGATCATGTGAATACTCCACCTTTAATGTAGAAGCTGTGAGATGCTAAAAGGAGAATGGGCTGATAATAAGGCAGGGATGTAATTTAGTGGTAGTGTATATTCAGGAAGCCCTGGATTTTATCCTTGGTATCTCCATTTACTCTTTGCATCTCCAGAGAATGGGGCAGGGTTATCAATTCTTCAAGTCTTTTGTCAATTACTCCTCTATAGTTTTTCTAGCTCCTGGAACAAAGCAGATGCTTAATAACTGTTGAATGAATGAATGAATGAGTAAAATAAATGAGAATATCTGAGTTGTCATACCTGCTTTGCCACAGTGTAGGTTTGTGACATTGGGCAGTTAGCAAACTACAATTTTGTTATCTGTAAAATGGCAATAATAAAAGTACCTATCTTTTTGGGCAGGGTTTAAACAAAAATTTATAGCAGTTAGCACAGAGCTAGTGGTAAATTAATACTAACTACTACTAGTTGTCTGCACTTTGGGTGCTTATTCATAAAATAGGGGCAATAATTTCTGTTCTGCTTCCCTCACAAGGCCATTTGTGAAGCCAGCAGGAGTTAACATTTGACTCTACAAAGGGTTATTAATATTAATGTTTTAGTTGGCCTTAATCTAAATTATGCAGTCACTCTCCTCCCATCCCAGAAGGAGGATTATTTAAAGAAAACACCTTTTTAAAGTGCTCAGTATTCCGCTGGTCAGCCCTGCCAGGTTCAACCAATTGTATTTGAAACCACGCCCCAATGCGAAGTCTATTAGCTGCAGTGTTCAATTTAAAAATACCCAGTCCCGCCCCTCCTAGCTAGGCGAGCACGCGTCCCAACTGCGCACGCTGATTGGCTCCTTCTGGCCAATCACCACTGCGCTTCCTCCTGGGGCTGTAATTTTCAAAATTAGCTACTGGGCAGATTAGAGCCGGCACAGTCCAGGTTGAGACGGACACGGGTCGCTACAACACGGAGCTCCGTTTATTTCCCGGGCCTCTCCTGGTCTAGGAGTGCGTCCATGATCTTTCCTGTTCTGCGTTCAGTCTCGATGTGAGGTAGGCACCTTTGGGCTTGTACTGCCCACTCGAATGTCCGGCCCAGTCGCATGCGGGTTGATGCGTCAGCACCACCCCAGCCCCTTGTTAACACGCTGTCTTCTCTTGCCCGCAAGCGCGGCATCCCTGACAGGAAACCTTTTGTTTTGTTCTGGTTTTGTTCTGTTGTCAGTCAGCAGTCTGAGAGAAGTTGGGCAGGGAGTGTGTTTTAGAGGATGAGATGGCAAAACAAATGAGACTGGGTCCTAGCTTTTAGATAGAGCGACCAGTACACGTGCCTGAATCAGAGTACAATTACAAAGCGTCTTTTCACAAGTGGAAATGTGGAGGATTAGTGTCATTGACAAGACTTATTTAATAAGTCAGAGAATGCTACTTGCAGGATGTCTTTTGAACTACAGGTGGGAGGATATGAAGGAGGATGGAAACGTGTGCTCTCTCCCTTGTTCTCCCTTTTACCTCCACTGGCTGTCTTCTATCCCGTACTCCAACCGCTGCAGCTCTGGCTTTCCTTCTGCTCTCCGCTTTGGTCTACTTAGGATCCTAGAATGTCAGAGGTCAAAGGATCCTAGAACAGTGCTTCTTAAACTTTGAAGTGCATACAAATCACCTGGGGATATTGTTAACGTGCACTTTCAGATTTGGTAGGTCTAGCTTGGGACCTGGGATTTTAAATTGCTAATAAGCTTGCAGGTGATGCTAATGTTGCTGGTCTATTGACCATGGTTTGAATAGCTAGGAGCTACTGGTCCCATTTCCTCATTTTCTTAGATGGGAAACAAGGCCCAAAAAGGGAAAAGGGACTTGCCTAGTGTCATCCAGCCAGCTAGAGGTAAGGTCAGAGTTCGACCCTCGGCATCCTTCACAGCCCAATGCTGCTTTAATGGATACCATGCTGCATTCTCTCCCCAGTGTCTTGCTGTATATAACCTGTGTTTATATATAAAATGAAGTTGCTGTTGTTTCCTATAGACTGTCTTGATCTACAGTTTTGGAGTCTAAGCAACTGGGCTTCTAAATGAGCCAATTTGCCCCTGTTTGGGTTTTAGCATCAGCCCTGGGATGCTCAGTGGGGTCTCCAGCACTTGTCAGTGTGTATATAGGGAATATGGAAGTCTGGAAAGTGGAAAGGATTCTAATTTTCTTGTCCAAGCAAGGCTCCATTCTGTAGGTGGTAGAAGTCAAGAAAGTTCTGCAGAATGTCCTTTAATGAAAGCTGTTTTTGGTGGTCCCTTCCCTTTCTAATGGCAGAGAAATTACTTAGGTCACTGTATGTGTCCCCCAAAGCAAGTGATTAGTATTCAGAATAATGAAGGTGGTGTATGAATATCATCTGAATAAACCTATTCTATCAGGTTAAGTTACTCTGTGATGTCATCACCTGAAAGTTTTTTTATCCTGTTGACTAGTCTATTTTTTCTTTCCCTCTTGAAAGATAAAAAGTTTCAGGACATGAATCTTTGGTCAGCCTAAAAAAATTGTATGAGGTGTGAATAATAATAGTGGAGCAAGTGGTTTTCATACAGTGTGGTTAAGGGTGCGTGCACCCAATTTAGCTTTATTGCTGCTTGGCTGAGTTTTGAGAGATGAGATAGAAAAAATAGGTTTGGATTTGGGGGGCTGAAAAGGAAAATAAGATGCACCACTTATTTTGAGGGCCTACCATGGGATAGGCTTTCAACATACAAATGTGCTTTTGAGCCATATGATGCTTCTGCAAGTAAATGGTAGTAGTGCTGTATTGCAAACAAGAAAATTAAGGCTCAACAATGCTGAATTGGCTGGTTTAAAAACCCAGTAGCTTCTTTAAAAAAAAATCTCTCCGCTCATTTTATCTCCTTACACTGCCACATTACAGCCTTTCACTTTGGACCATGGACTGTTTTATTTATTTATTTTTCTTAAATAGTTTATTGTCAAGTTGGTTTCCATATAACACCCAGTGCTCATCCCCACAAGTGCCCTCCTCCATGCCCATCACCCCCCTTCCCCTCTCCTCCCCCACTCCCATCAGCCCTCAGTTTGTTCTCAGAAACCAAGAGTCTCTTATGGTTTGCCTCCCTCCTTCTCCCCAACTATTTTCCCCTTCTTCTCCCCCATGGTCCTCCGTTAAGTTCCTCCTAATCCACTTATACGTGCAAACATATGGTATCTGTCCTTTTCTGCCTGACTTATTTCGCTCAGCATAACACCCTCAAGTTCCATCCATGTTGCTACAAATGGCCAGATTTCATTCTTTCTTATTGCTAGACCATGGACTGTTTTAGAATGCTTTTGAGTATGACTGGGGAGACTTCATGGTATGTTAGAAAGAGCCCTAGAAAGAGCTGGGTGATCTATGCTGCTTAATATTTTTGTCCTGTGTAGTAAGTCACTTAACACATTTGGGACTCTAAAATGGAAAGAATTGTATCTGTACTGCATACCCTCACTGCTTTGTTGTGAGACCAACTGAGGTAATAAATGTGGAGGCACATACTTGTACTGACTTTTCCTGACTGACAAAATGTTTGAAGGTACTCCATCCAAAGCAAAACCCAAAGCAGCCTTTCTCCTTTCTTAAACCTTCCCCTCAAGCTGAAGTTTTCTCTGCTTCCCTTTCTTACCAGCCTGGCCCTAGCCTAGCATTCAGCCCCTCTCTAACTCTTTCCCAACACATTCTTTTTATCCACGCTCCAAACAACTGGGACATCCCTGCACCTGCTGTGCTCGCCATGTTCAGGCCTCTTCCTGTGCTCAGGCTGTCTTTGCCTGCAAAGCTCCCCAGTCTACTTGGGATCCCCTTTGTCACTTAAGCCTAGATCATATATAACTTCCTCTATGAAGTCCTCTTCCACCCCTTTGTCCCCCAGACAAGATTACTAAGCTTCCATTATGTTTTTGTAGTACTTTGTATGTATTTACCTTTATTAAATCATTGCCACATTTTTATGTTACTCTTAGAGCTGTGTATGTGAATACTTACAGGATAAGATGCATGATTTATTTGTGTTTGTATACTGGGTACAGAGTTTGAAATATTGGGTACAGAGTGGCGGGTAAGTTTATTGCATTGCCTTTAGGGTCTCTCTTAGAGGAGCGTACTCTTTGAAAATGCAGTTGAACTTGGAGATTGAATGTGGGTGAGGTTGGAAGGGCAGTTGCATCTGTGTGGGAAAGGCATCCTGTATATCCAAAAACTGATTCCTCCTAATAATGCATTTGCTTTTGAGACACATAAGTGCATCCTAACTATTGAGGACTCACAAGAAAAGAACTTTAAGGAATGTAGAATGGAGTCCACCACTGAGATGAGACAAAGATAGGACACTCCCAAGAGCTGTAATGATGGTTAAATATGTCAAGTAATTTTTCAATAAGTTAGTTCCTTCTATTATTATCTTGTCTTGATTTTTTTTTTCTTGCCAGGTGTCTGGAGCTGTACAGTTTCTTCTCATAGAATGCAGTCTTTGAATACTCTGGCCTATCATGTATATGTGCAGTATACTCTTGTGTCTCCTCTGTAGCATCATTATAATCGCTGTGCCAGGACCCTGTGCCTTTTAAAGAACATAACCCTTCTAGCTGGCTTCTATACTATGTGATCTGTCATGTTTTTGATTGTTTTTAGTGCAAAACTTTCATGTGACTTGTTCCCAGTGTTCCTAGGCCTAAACTAGGAGGCAGGCCACAGTTCCAGTGCCCACACAGGATGGTAGGCACTTTGCTGGTCTTTTTAGTTAGAGTATGTCATTTAATTTGAACAGTGCCCTACAGAGGTAGGTGTACTTCTCTCCATTTTCCAGATGAGATAACAAACCCAGGGAGTTTATCACTACCCAAGGTTAATTGTGGTAGAACCAGAATTTGAACACAGATTTGTCTAACTCAAAGTATGTTTTCTCCTAGAGATTCTAGAGAGAACCTGGGTGTTCTCAAGGGTTTCCAGAGAATTCTGTGATGTTTCTGGTGAATGGTGTTTTAAAGAGTCCCTTTCTGATTACAGCCCTCTCTTGGATAGACACTGCTGAATCTGTAAGAGATGCCACTGCCACCACCATCCCGAAGCTCCAAACCTGAGATGAAGAAATCTCAGTCCAGCAAAGTTGTGCCCAGTGATCATGGCCAATCTGAAAAGGTTAGAGCAAGCTATCTTTCTCAACAGTGTCTCGAGTAGCTTTTTCCTGTGTTGGCTCAGTTCCTATCCTCACCCCTAAATCTTTCTGAATATGTGTTGTTTAATCTGAGAAATTGGTAAGGGGTGGTAGCCCTTGTAGTTGAAGAAGACCAGCAAATTAGAACTTGGGTTCTAAGTGTGAACTCTCCTTTCCCATAAATGCATAGCTGAAATGAAGGACACCCTTCACAGCCTTCAAAAACAAACAATACTGAGCTCATTAATGATCACGTCTATACTCTTGGTTTCTGGGAAATGTACAAAGCACCTTCAGGAGGCTGTTTGGCACATCCTGGGGAGAATCCAAAGGTTAGATCAACAAATGGATTATCATGCTTTTAATAGCTATTAAATTTGAATAATGGGTCCATTTTGCTTTTGCTGTTTTGACCTTGTGGATAGTTTGACAGTGTCATTCCAACCATGTGATGTTCTTTGTTCCTCATCATACATATTTTAATCAGAATTTTACTAACACTGATGAATTGTCATTAAGGGAGTATTTCCTAGAGCAAACATCATTAAGCCAATTTAATTTCCTTGATTGGTTTTCTCGCAGCACAGATAAACATTTTCCAATCATTTTCATTTTTTGTTTTACTAAAATGATTTTCATGGAGGGGCTAAAGGTTTTTTATATGTAAATTTGGCAAGAAAGATTGATACATTGATCAGATTTTTGTCAATATTAGACATTAAAGCTCTGCCATAATGAGTTCTGTGGTGGTTATTTTTCCAAATCCAACTTTCTTGGGGAACATTTTGTACATCTATATTTTATTGAGTTCAGTTTCACTTATGAATTTTATTTGGGGCTGATTATTTCTACTGGTAATATTAAGTGGGAATTGTATAACAGACTGACAGTTTATTTCTTAGCTAATTTGTGGGATTTATGTAAGCATGAAATATTTTAGTTTTTCTATTTCCACTAGGATTATTCATCAAGAACTAGATAAAAGACTAATAGTTTTCTGATCTCTAAACTTAATCAATTAGAAAACAAGTAATTCTTCCCTCCTCTTTCAGGATTGCTCTGCTGTACTAGATGGGTCTACTGTGCTTTTAATCCAACTCTCTAAACTTCTGATCACTTACTATGTCATGTACTAACTGTTCATGGTCTAGATGAGGAACAGAAAAAATAAATGGCACAACCCTAATATTCTGCTTCCCATTATAACAACTCTCTGATATAAGTAGGTCAGAGTTCTCATATCATAAAGGAAATTTGAGACTTAGGAGACTTTTACCAAATAAAAACTGTTAGGTAGCGGAAGAGCCCTACAGTACAATTCACCCTAAACTCTAGCCCCATTGAGATGGCCTTATTCACATGGGAGTTGAGCAAGACATGCACAGGTAAACAATACCTAGGAAGAAAGCCCCTTTGCTCCAAAATAGCCACTTCTCCTTCCTTCTACTATCCCTCCTTCATATACACTAACAAATTAGAGGTTACTATGGATTACCAAATTCCTTTCTCAAAATACAAAATTTGGAGTGCCTGGCCTGCTCAGCTGGTAGAGCATCGGACTCTTGATCTCATGGTTGTGAGTTTGAACCCCATGTTGAGTATAGAGATTCCTTTAAAATAACAAAAATAAAGAAATCATGAAAATGTATACTTAAAGTATTCAGAGTTTTCTCTATGAGGCTTAAAATCATATTGGGCTATATTATTTAAAAATATAATTTATGAGCACTGGGTTTTATATGTAAACCAACTTGACAATAAACTAAGGAAGATATGACTTATGTACATTTAAGTTTATACAGAGTTTTTAAAACATGTATTCTCTTATTTGATCCTCAAATAAGGAAGGTTATCATTCCAATTTTACTGATAAGAAAATTGAGGCTGAGAAATTATGTGAGCTGCCCAGTGTCAACAGCTAGTAGAGAGGTGATCCTGGACTAGGATCTAGAGATAATGTGTTATTGTCCTTATTGGGAATGTCTTAAATCAAAAAATTAACATAAGAGACACTTAAATATTTGTTAAATTATTGATGTAATTTGCTTGAGAGCATCCATAGTAAAGGAATGACTAGGAGTAGCTGGGTGGTGGTGGTGATTGTTAATCTTAGATTGGATAACCATAAAGATGGGAGAACTAAGAGGGAAAACTAACTTTACCAAGATATTTTGCTCATTCTAAGAGATACACTGAAAGCCATCATCATAGCCTTGTCCTTATTATCAATGATTACCTCCTTCCGGGACTCTCTAAGCAGCAGTGAATGCCAAAATGTCCTTTTATTGTAGTTCACTGTGGTTTATTCTATACATCCCCAATTGCTTGGAGATTCTGGAGTTTCCCCCTTAGCCCCAAAGATGATCTGAAGTCCCTGAAAAGTGTTCATGATTGGATACATTCATTTGTCTCTTTTACTTTTTTTAGAGTGGGGAGAATTACCAAGCAAAGAGATCTTCATCTTCACCTAAGAGACCACGCAAAAAGAGATCAGCTTTTGAAGATCTCACCAATGTGAGTATGATAGTCCAATCCTCTGCTGTGGTTTGCTTAAGGCTTAGATAACCTCTTCCTTAAGAGACCTTTCTGGTTTGCCAGACCCTGGACCCTCTCTAGAGTGTTGAAATCCAATTTTATTTGGAATGGATGACCCAATTTCAGAAACTGCAGGAGCTCTTCTGTTGACACATACCATCTGGATTAATTGGTTGAACTGTCTGGAAGCAGCAGACAGTGATTATCAGATGTGAAATTGTAGATAAATATAAGAACTATGGGATCTTGCATTTATATAAAATCCAGAAGTGGCTCAGCTAGCTGCCTAGGCCTTGGAGGTAAGTATCTTGATGGAGTCATTGTCATTCAGGGCAGTGTTTTATCAATTCAAGCACTATGGGCATTTGGTACAGTAGTTTTTCTGTTGTGTAGAACTATCCTCAGCCATAGCATTTCTGGCTCCTGGCATTAAATTCTAGCAGCAGCCCATTCATAGTGACCACAAAAAATGTGCATTTATTTACAGAACCATTGAGGATCACAATTCCATGATCTATCTGGTCTTCAACTATGGAGATTGAGAAACTCAATTTTGATGAGAATTGTTAACTTCCAAGTTACCTCCCTTCTGGGGTTATTAAGATACCAGCAAAACCCAGAATCGATAGTTAAGATGTTACTAGTTGAATGTGTAGAATTGGGCCAAAGGTAATCTTTGGTCTTCGAAAATAACAACTGATGACTAATGAGTGCTTACCATGTGCCAGGCACTATTCTAAGCCTGTATCAACTCACTTAATCCTCATTTATTTCTATGAGATAGAACCCATAATTATGTCTACAGATTAAGATTTGCCCAATGTTGCTTTTGAAGCCTATTTCATCCAGGATACAGAGAACCCTGGTGAACCATTCCTGTCCTCCATAATAGACTGTCCTTCTGTGACTACCAGAATACATCTACTAGACAATATTTTACTCCCTTAAGCAAGATTGGATAAGTATTGGCAAAGTTCTTGCCTTTGGATTTTGCCCTATAGGTGTTATGTGACTACCTTTGTACTAACAATAGTCTCTTTCCCATGCAGATTGCAACATATATAATTAGGTTATACATTTCTGAATAATTTCAGATTGACTGTCAATTGGTTGAAAGAGACACTTCCCATACAAACGTGTAGGGTTAGATTTGTTTCCTGATTTATTTAACCATGGATCTAGAAACTTTGGTGAAATAAGATAGTTACACAAATCAGAGGAGGATGCAGCCCATTTTAGTGTGGCTTCCCTTGGCCCCCAGAATCTCTGATGGGAGAGCAGTGATGACATTGTGCAAAGCAAGGTCTCACAGCATATGAGAAAATTTCTGGCTATGCGTCAGTCCTTTTTTCCCCCATGAAGTTTATATTGCCATTCATAAATAACAAACACAAACAAATGAATAGAAAAGATATCATCCAGAACCCTTCTGGCTCTCCAACTGAATGCAGTATCAATTAGGCCACATCCTTATCTAGAATTGGAGTGGGAGAAGCAAGGCATCTCTGAACAATAACTCTGCCTATAGCTTTCCAGAAACTCAAAACCCAATTCCCCTTTGCATTTAAGTTCTGAAGATTTAGTTTGGTCACCTTGAATGGTCTTTAGTACCTTCCAGAGAAAGTTCCATCATTACAATGTGCCTAAACCATTCCTAGAATTGGCATTTCTGCAGATGTCTGAGCTCATCTGTTTGAGGGGTGAGGGCTCATTTCTCTCTGAATTTTGGGGAGTCCCTATATGATTATTTGCTTCTTCCTGTAAGTATTACTAAGTCTCCATGTCCACACATCTATCTTTTCATCAGCATTCACCAGTGAGGTGTTGGCCTGCCAAAATAATCTGTTTTAATTAATCTACTGTACTTTTCTTTTCCTCTCTATCATTTCATCTTGGGAAAGGACTTTTGATGTGTAAGAACTGGTCCTAAGCCAGTAGACAAGGAGATAGGGTCTGTATCCACATTTACCTAAATGATTTTGTGTCAGTAGGGCATAATTTTTTTATTTTTTTAAGGAAAAAATTGTAAGGAAGTGCAAATTAAGGTCCCCTTGAGCTTAAATCTGAGAATATTGGTGCTTTGAACTTTCACATATAGCAAGTAGAGAGTTTCACCCTGGGTGTTGGGGTCTCTACCTCTATTCTGCCAAGACTACAATTCTTTTCCAATACTGAATCTCAGTTGCACATACAGGGAGTTTGTAAAACTTTAGGTAAGAAGTTAAAATGAAAACAGTACCAAGCTGTTTGAGGAGCACAGTTAGAAGACTTGAGGGCCTAAGAAAGAATTCCCTATTAGATCGTAGTTGCTTATTATGATCTGATGATACAAAGGCACATTTTTAAAATTTTCATTTGGAAAAAAGTTCAAGTTTACAAAAAGCTGCAAAGATAAAAAATAGTACAAATAATGTACATATACCCTTCGCCTGGATTAACCTATAGTTAACATTTTATTCCATGGTCCCTTACCCCTATAAGTACTTCAGTGTATATAGTTCCTTAGAGAAATTGTCTTGTATAACCACAGTACTGTTAACTTTATAGATTTACATTGATAAGATATTTTTATGTAATCTATATTCCAATTTTTTCAGTTGACCTTATAAGGTCAATGTTATAAGTATTTTTACCCTCCAGTGAAGGATCCAGTGTAGTATCATTTATGTGTTGTGTCTCTAGCTGTTTTTAATCTGAAATATTTCCATAGCCTTTTCTTTGTTTTTCATCAACATTACCATTTTTTAAAGAATACAACACCTAGACACCTTTTTAAAAATAGAACATCCCTCATTTTATCTTTGATGCTTCTATGTGACTATGTTGATATTATACATACTTGGCTGGGATACTGTGTGGGTGGTCTGTCCTTAGGATATCACATCTGGAGGCACATGATGTCCATCTGTCCCTCACTGGTGATAAATTTTTATCACCCAGTCAAGATGTTGTCTGGCTTCCCACTGTATAATTACTGTTTATATTTTTTTCTTCTTGCAACTAATACGTGGTCTGTGCAACACGCTTAAGAGCTTGCAAATAACCCTCTTTACATAAAAATTTTCCCTAGATTTAGTATCCATTGATGATTTTTGTCTAAACCAAATCTTTAGGCTGATTTTTTCCAGCTGTAGCACTCACTTCACATTTACCAGTCTGCCCTTGGCATTCTGTTACAAGTGTGAGCCTGCCTTCCTTCCCTGTTTATTCATTATTGGTGTGGACTTATCAATTCCTGTATTTTAGTGGTTTATTGTTCATTATTGTACTTAATTATTTTGGTGTTCAAATTGTCCCAGATTTGGCCAATAGAATTCCCCTCAATCTGATTGCTGTGTTTTTGTGACATATTCTCATAAATTTTTAAAAAACATTTTAATGTTTATTTTTGAGAGAGAGAGGGAAGGAGGGAAGAGGGGAGAGAGAGAGAGAGGGAGAGAAAATGAGTGGGGTAGGGGCAGAAAGTAAGAGAGAGGGAGAGAATCCTAAGCAGGCTTCATGATGCCAGCACAGAGCCCAACACGAGGCTCGAACTCACAAACCATGAGATCATGGCCTGAGCTAAAATCAAGAGTCGGATGATTAATTGACTGAGCCACCCAGTTGTTCCATCTCATGAATTTTTTGAGCCTCTTCTTTCCAGCATGGCAGGATGTTCTAGGTTCTTCATGTATCTGTTTTATCTCAGCCCTGGAGTCAACCATTTCTCCAAAGAATTCTGGTTCCTTTTAGTGGGGAATGGTATTAGAGACCAAGATCTCAGTGGTAAGTATGCTACTGGAGTGTTTACTTTTTCTGCCCTTTCAGCAGACAGAACTAGGAAGTATCTGCACGTATATACACCTATGCATGCACATGTATGTGTACTTAAACATACGTATATCTATATACACAGATACACACACATACATATATCTATATACTCATACGTATATACATATACCTTTTTAAGAAATTATGAATTTGCACAGCTCCCATTCCAATACACAGGGATTTTTCTTGCATTCTCTAATCCATATTTGTGTCTTCCTTCTACAGTGAGAACCCTGGTAACCAAGAACATCAACACATTTACTCAATACTATAACACATCTAAAAGAGTTTCAAAATTACTTCATCCATACTACCGTAATAAACCTGTTAAAAAGAGTTCCAGTTTTATTTGCAATATTCTATCACCCCACAAACCCATCCTGACTGAAGATGTGTATCTTGAGGGTATATAGTCTAATACTGTGTTTATTTGGATTAGTTGTATTTTCTTCTGTTTTCTTTTCCCCTTAATGTGGTTACGGTATTTATTTGGAATATTATTAGGTTCAGTTTGTTTCATTGTAAAGACATAACTTTTAAATTTTTTACTGCTTCTATTCACAATCTCATGATCTCTTCTTCTGTTTAATAGAATTAGTCATGATTAGAGTTTATGGTGGAGTGCCCCAGAGCCCCATGTTAAATAAATGTCCCCTCAATGAGATGGGATAGATGTGTCACAGGTAGTGTTGTGGTAGTTGATTTTGGTATATCCAGGCAGCCAAGCCAGTTATGTTACCTTTTTCCCCCCTCTGAGCATCTTATGGAGTCAAAGTGGAATGTGATATTAACAAAACTACTTTCTGGGAATTTGCCAGCCAGTATGCCTGACATAGAGATTGGAACTACATTTTATATATTTTGAAATCATTTAAGGTTGCTATTTAGCCAATATTTAGCAGTACTACTATACTGCTAGCTTCCACTGTGGTTAGTTGGCACTGGTTGTAAGATGTTTTGATTATTACTCTTGGGAACACCCAAACAAGGTGGGGATGTGGGTTAAAACATTCCTATAAGAGATACCTATTAGATAATTTATGGTTCTCCTGATTTCCTTGCTTCCTCCTTCTTCTGCCCACCCCCCCACCTCATTTTTTTTTTAACAGGCTTCTCAAATTCAACCTGCCCAGCTCAAGAAGGAAGCCAGTAAGGAGTTTGTTAAAGATGTTTACAAGAAGATAAAAGGGAACACACCTGCTCTTGGGCTGGCCAAAAACAGTGAGATGAATATGGAAAGGTAAGAAGTGACTCTGATGGCATTGTTTTAGATGATAAAGGAGAGTGTGACATCCGTTCACCTCCTTTTGTCCCCCATTGAGGACATGTTTAGTGAGCCACAGTGGTGATTATGCATTAACCCCTGAGTGCTGAGGTGGGCATAGCTGTGGTTGCTGAAGTGTTAGAGGCCTCTTCTCTCCTTCCATGGTGTGTGCATATTGAAAGAGCTGTTGTCATTGGGAAGTTTGCCAGAAGATATTGTGCTTGTCTCTTCTCTCATTTAGTAATTCAGTCCCTGTTTGACCTAGTCAATTATTAAGAGTATGGGGGCAACTTTTCAGGGGATATTCAGCAGCTGGCTGATAGCTTGCCCAAACTGCTTATCTCATTAGAAGCTTTTGGGAGAGGTTTGTCCCTTGTTACTGGAGAGAAATTGCTCTCCCTCTAGACCAAAAACATATGTTTTCCAGATGTTACAGAGAACTGTTCATAGGTTTTGCAAGTAGATATGAGTATTCTCATTTGGGTTAGAAAAAGGACTTACCCCTAGGAAAACTTTTATTAGAAGAAGAGTTAGAAAGTGGAGTGAGGCCTTTCTATAGCCTCTCCTCATCCCAGTGGGAATTACTTTCAGGAAAGAAGAGAATAAATTAGCTCAAAAGCTATAGCAGGCCTAAGCATGGATTCCAAAGGGTAAGAGAATAAGGTTGGGGAACTCCAGAAAATTAACATGTTAGGTCCACAAATCACTTTTCTAATAACCTAGCAGGAAGAAATCAAACCAGATTAGTATTTATCCCTACTTAGTTTCTTGCTGAAATGACATTCCTGGGATTTCTAAGTGTATTTTTACTTTAATTCCCTGCATTATTTTCTTCTGAATTTATTTTATAATTCTAATTTTAGCAGTGAAATTCTCACAAGAGACCATAAACATTCTTGCCTTCGTTTAGGGGTCAGTGGAACAGACCTTAATAATAGCACTAGAGCTAGTAGCTGACATGTATTGAGGGCTGACTATAATCACACATTATTCTAAGTGGGTTTTTTTTTTTTGCTAACTTCTTTATTGAGGTATAATTTGCATACTATACAATTCACCCATTTAATGTGTATAGTTCAGTAGCTTTCAGTATATTTGAAATTATGCAGCCATCACTGCAGTGAATTTTAGAACATTTTCATTAGTCCATCAAAACCCCAAAACCCTGTATCTTTAGCTGTCACCTCTCAGTTCCCTCATCCTCCCCAACTTGAGGTAATCACTAATCTACTTTCCATCTCTGTAGATTTGCTTATTCTGGACATTTTGTATAAATGGAATTATACAACATGTGGTCTTATGTATCTACCTTTTTTCATTTAGTATAGTATTTTAAAGGTTCATCCATGTTGTTTTGGATATCAGTACTTCATTCCTTTTATTGACCAGCAATATTCCATTGTATGAATATACTGTACTTTATCCATTCTTCAGTTGATGGATATTGGGTTGCTCTGACCTTTTGCTTATTGTTAATAAGTATTGTTATGAGCATTTGTGTACAAGTTTTTGAACACCTATCTTCAATTATTTTGTGTATATACCTAGGAATGTAATTGTTGGGTCATATGGTAATTCTATGGTCAACTCCGTGAGGAACTGCCAGACTGTATTCCATTGTGGTTGTACTATTGTACATTCCTACCAGCACTGTATAAGGGTTTCCAATTTTCCACATCCTTGACAATGCTTACTAGTTTTTTGTTTTTTTTTTTATGGCTGTCCTAGTGGGTGTGAAGTGGTTCCTCACTGTGGTTTAGATTTGCATTTTTCTGATGACTGTTGATGTTGAGCATCTTTCATGTACTTATTGGCCATTTGCATACCTTTCTGGAGGATTGTCTACTCAGATCCTTTGCCCATTTATTTTTTTTTAGATTTTTTTAATGTTTATTTATTTTTGAGAGAGACACACACAGAGCACAAGTGGGGGAGGGGCAGAGAGAGAGGGAGACACAGAATCTGAAGCAGGCTCCAGGCTCTGAGCTGTCAGCACAGAGCCCAATGCGGGACTCAAAACCATGAACCATGAGATTATGACCTGAACTGAAGTCAGAAGCTTAACTGACTAAGCCATCCAGGAGCCCCAGATCTTTTGTCCATTTTTTAAAAGAATTGGTTGTTGAGCTTTTCATTATTGAGTTGTAAGAGTTCTTTATATTTTCTAGATACAAGTCCCTGATGAGATATATAATTTATAAATATTTTCATTTATTCTATGGGTTGTCTTTTCACTTTCTTGTTGACATTCTTTGAGGCACAAAAGTTTTTAATTTTGATGAAGTCCAATTTATTTTCTCCTTTATTGCTTATGCTTTTGGTGTCCTATCTAAGAGCTCACTGCCAAATCTGTTAGAAAGATTTAATATTTTCTTTTCAGAGTTTTCAAGTTTTAGCTCTTAGGTTTTTTATTCCTTTTGAGTTAATTTCTGTTGGTAGTGTGTATAGGGGTCGAACTTTATTTTTTTTTTTTTTTGCATGTAGATGTCCAGTTGTTCCAGTCCCATTTGTTAAAAAGATTACTCTTTCTTCACCTAATTGTCTTGGTATCCTTGTTAAAAATCAAATTATTGTAAATATACGTGTTTATTTCTGAACTCTCAGTTTTATTCCATCAATCTACATGTCTGTCATTATGGCAGTTATCACACTATCTTGATTCTTTTTTTCTAAAAAATTTTTAATGTTTTTATTTATTTCTGAGATAGACACAGTGTGAGCAGGGGAGGGTCTGAGAGAGAGGGAGACACAGAATCCAAAGCAGGCTCCAGGCTCTGAGCTAGCTTTCAGCACAGAGCCCGACATGGGGCTTGAACCCACGAACTGTGAGATCATGGCCTGAGCTGAAGTTGGACGCTCAACCGACTGAGTCATCCAGGTGCCCCACACTATCTTGATTCTTGTTCTCTAGTACATTTTGAAATTGGAAAGTGTGATTCCTCCAACTTTATTCCTCTTTTTTAAGATTGTTTTGATTATTCTGAGTTCCTTGCAATTCCTTATAAATTTTAGAATCAGCTTGTCCATTTCCACTCATAAGCTAGCTGGGATTCTAATAGAAGTTGCCTTGAACTTGTTAATCAATTTGGTAAGAATTACCATCTTAATAATACTAAGTCCTCCAACCCGTCAACATGGGATGTCTTTTCATTTGTTTAGATCTTTAATTTCTTTCATCATTTTTGTAGTTTTCAGAATATAATTTTTGTACTTTTGTTAAATTTATTTCTGAGCATTTTATTCTTCTTGACACTATTTCAAATAGAATTGTTTTCTTAATTTAATTTTCACATTGTTCATTGTAAGGATATAGAAATATGTATGATTTTCGTGTATTGATCTTGTATCATGGAACCTTGCTGAACTTGTATATTAGTTCTAATAGTGTGGATTCCTAGGATTTTCGCTGTATAAATCATGTCATCTGCTAATACACATAGTTTTACTTCTTCCTTTACAATCTGGTGGCCTTTTATTTTCTTGCCTAGTTGCCCTGGCTAGGACCTCTAGTACTGTGTTGAATAGAAATGTCAATAGTTGGACATCCTTCTAAGAATTGAATGACCACCTTATTCTGGTTTTCATAGGATTTGCCCAGTTTTAATACTGAAAGTCTTGCATCCCAGGAACTCTCTCAGTCACAAAGAAAGACTGCTGATCTTTCAAGGAAGCCTACTCTGATCACTCTAGACTTATGATATCATAGATATTCAATATTTATTTCCTATACCAATATTTCTTAAGAGATGGATTTGAAGAGACAGGTAAGAGCCAGGTCACCAGGGCCTTGCAGATCATGGCAAAGAGTTTGGAGTTTATTCAGAGAATAGAGGGGTTTAGTCCTCAAGTGTCAACAATGCTATATGAGTTATCTACTGCTACATGACCAATCCCCCATCCCCTAAAGAAGAGTTGGATATCCTTGTCTTTTGCCTGATCTTAGGAGGAAAGCGTCAGTCTCTGACCATTAAGTCTGATGTTAGTTTTGGGTTTTTCATAGATGCCCTTTATCAAGTTGAGGAATCTCCTTTCTATTCCTAGTCTGTTGAGTACTTATATCATGAAAAGGTGTTGTATTTTGTCAAATGATTTTTCTGGATCTATTGAGATGATCATGTGGCATTTGTTTTTTACTCCATGAATATGGCTTAATATATTAATTGATTTCCAGATGTTAAACTAATCTTGCATTCCTGAGACAAATCCTACTTGGTCATGGTGTATAATCCTTTCACGTGTTGCTGATTTGGTTTGCCAGTACTTTGTGGAAGATTTTTGCATGTATATTTATGAGAGATACCAGACTATGATTTCTTGTGATGTCTTTGTTTTTGGTATCAGAGTAATATTAGCTTCCTAGAATGAGTTGGGAACTGTTCTCATATCTTGTATTTCTTGGGGTTGTTCATGAAGAACTGGTATTAATCATTCTTTAGATGTTTGGTAGAATTCACCAGTGAAACCATCGGGGCCTAGACTTTCTTTGTGAGTAGTTTTTGATTATTCAGTGTTTTTTTTTATTTTAAAAAATGTTTATTTTTGAGAGAGGGAGAAAGAGGGAGAGAGGGAGAGGGAGAAAGAGAGAGAGCGCGTGCACGAGAGAGAGAGCAAGCGAGTGAGCAGGTGGGCACCAGAGGGGTAGGGGCAGAGAAAGAGGGAGACACAGAGTCCATAGCAGGCTCCAGGCTCTGAGCTGTAAGCACAGAGCCTGATGCGGGGCTCAAAATCATGAACCTTGAGATCATGACCTAAGGCAAAGTCAGACACTTAACTGACTGAGCTACTCAGGTACCCATATTAATTCAGTGTTTTTACTTGTTATAGGCCTATTCATATTTTTTATTTTCTTTTTAAGTCAGTTTTGGCAGTTTGTGTCTTCTTAGGAATTTGTCCATTTCATCTAAATTACCTGATTTATTGGCATACATTTCTTTTGATCAGGCTTTTGTTTTACATGTTTTTATTGCACATTAATCAGATATTCACAGCAACCCTACAAAGGAGGTAATATGATTCCCACTGTATGGGTAAAAAATGTGAAGTATAGGCCGCTAACCTGCCCAGAGCCACCCAGCTAGTAAGTGGAGGAGCAGGCTTTGAATCCAGGCAGTCTAGCTCCAGAATTCAAAGTTTTAATCATAACTAGATTATCTGAAGACTACATTTAAAAGTTCTCATCGGGAGGGATCTGGAATCTATCTGGCCATGTGGAACCTCTCAAAGCACTTTCTTTTAAAAATTTTTTTAATGTTTTATTTATTTCTAGGAGAGAGAGAGAGAGACAGCGTGAGCAGGGGAGGGTCAGAGAGAGAGGGAGTCACAGACTGAAACAGGCTCCAGGCTCTGAGCTGGGAGTCAGCACAGAGCCCGACGCGGGGCTCGAACCCACGAACCATGAGATCATGACCTAAGTGAAAGTCGGACGCTTAACCGACTAAGCCACCCAGGCGCCCCAAAGCACTTTCTTTTTAAAAACAATACTGTGATGGTGATACCTCCCGTTTTGGTTTTATTTTTCAGTATTACTTTGGCTATTCGGGGTCTTTTGTGGTTCCATACAAATTTTTGGATAGTTTGTTCTAGTTTTGAGAAGTATGCTGGTGCAATTTTGATTGGAATTGCATTGAATGTGTAGAGTGCTTTAGGTAGTAATGACATCTTAACTATATTTATTCTTCCTATCCATGAGCATGGAATGTTTTTCCATTTNACTCTTGAATGCTGACAAAAACTGAGGACTGATGGATGTGGGGGGGAGGGGGGGATGGGCATGGAGGAGGGCACTTTGGGGATGAGCACTGAGTGTTATGTGGAAACTAATTTGACAATAAACTATTTGTAAAAAAAATAAATAAAAATAAAAACAATACTGTGGTTTTTAAATTATATTCATAGAGTTGTACAGCCATCACCACTATCTAATTTTATAACTTTTCAACACCCCCCAAAGAAACTTGAACCCACTAGTAGTCCCTTTCCTTTCCCAGTCCCCCTTTCTAGTCTCCTCTCTACCCCTTTCTAGCCATAGGCAACCACCAATCTTCTTTCTTTCATGGATATACTTCTATGGGTATGTCTCTCCTGGACATTTCATATAAGTGGAATCATATGGTATCTAGTCTTTTGGAGAGACTTTTTTTGTTGAGACTGATGATTGCATTCTTCAGTCCTCTTTTATTCTTATTTCTAGTCTTTCAGTGATTTGGTCATGATGAAATCCTGTTGAGAACAAAGCTTTGAATCTGACACATGTGAACAACAAATGTCTATTTTGATCTTTTTATTATCTCCACTGGGAAAGTATCTCATTAATAGCCTAGGATGAAAGGGATGTGGTTAGATACCACCAACGTTAGTTAATGGACATTTGGGCTCTTTTCCATAATTTGGCTATTGTTGATAGTGCTGCTATAAAAATTGGGGTGAATTTGCCCTTTTGGATTGGCATTTTTATATCATTTAGATAAATTCCTACTAGTGCAATCACTGGGTTCTGCTCCTGAAGCCAAAATGACACTGTATGTTAACTAATTTGAAAATAAATCAATAAAAATATAAAGTAAAATATTCTATAGTTCAAACTTAAAAAAAGGAGATACCACCAATATTAAGTACCAGCCCTCCTTTCTCTTATAAGCCTTCATAAGCCTTTCATAAGCTTCTCATAATTCTTTCTCATAACCCTTCAAACAATATTAATTTCAGCCTGCATTTTGCCAGATGCCTGATGTTGATAGACAAAGATAAATAAATGCAGCTAGTGAGGGAGACTGATACTATAGCAGGTAACTCATACAATGTGGTATTATAATAAAGACTTTGTATATAAATAAAGTAAATAAGTCATATATAGGAAAACAGAACATGGATTTTCAGAGAAATTTTTCAGAAAAGTGTGAGAACCTAAGCCATAGAAACTATACAGCATACTACCTAGTTGGTTCAGTATGGTACCCATTGATTTTTACCTTTTAATCTGTCTCTTGAGGTTAAAACCCTTTCCCCTTCTATACCTTTGGTAAATTCAGCAACAAAATGAGATGGTAGGTGAGGATTCTGGGAACTACATTATTCTTACCCAGACATTGTTTCTTTTACAGTTATAAGCTGGAACCTTCGCCAGTAGTAGTCTCTACTTCCTTGGTACCAAACGTGGAGATATCTACCATATCCAAAGCAACCACTACTGAAGAGGCATCATTTTTCAAAAAGCCAATAATTTTAGAAGAGGAACCCACTACTGAGGACACAACCCTCATCCAGAGGTCATTATCTTTAAAGAAGTCCAAAAATCAGGGGGAGGTATCCCTCGTGGAGAAGCCACCATCCTTACAGGAGGAGGCTGATAGTGATGATGAATTTGCTATAGAGCTAATGACTTTTGGGAAGAAGAATAAAACTGAGGAGGAAGCCATCACCAAAGGAACATTATCCTTAAAGAAGATGTGCACATATCAGGGGGATTTGGCTTTGCAGGACATCAGTGTTGAAGAGGATTCCTTCTTTATGGAGCCAATGAACTTTAGAAAGAAGCCTAAAACAGAGGAGGCAACCCCCACCAAGAAGGTGTCATCTTTAAGGAAGAAGTATACCATGCAGGGGAAGATGTCCCATATGAAGAAACCACTAATATTGCAGAAGACCACCTCGGAAGAGGAGTCACTTATTAAGGAGCCACTGGCTTTCAAGAAGAAACATGCTGTCAAGGATGCAGTCCTCACCTTGAGTCCATTATCTTTAAGGAAGAAGTGTACTACACTGGAGAAGATGACTCACTCAAAAAAGCCATTAGAATTGCAGAGTACCACCTCTGAAGAGAAGGCACTCATTAAGGAGCCATTGTATTTTAAAGAGAAGCCTACCACTAAGGAGGAGTCTATCTTCCAGGAGCCCTCTGTATTGCAAGAGAAGCACACCACTGATGATGATGAGGTTCTCTTGAAGCCACAGACATTGCAGGAGAACAAAGACAGTAAGGATACACTTCATATAAAGCCAATGTCCCTTAGGAAGAAACGTACTACCGAGGAGGCAAACTCCACCAAGAAGCCGTTACCTGTAAAGAAGAAGTGTACTATTCAGAGGAAGATGTACCACTTGAGGAAGCCACTAAAATTGCAAAAGACCACCTCTGGAGAAAAGTCACTCATTAAAGAGCCACTGTCCTTCAAGAAGAAGCCTACTACCAATGGGTCCCTTTTCCAAGAGCCATCCATGTTACAAGAGCAGCACACCACTCAGGATGAGATGTCCGTCTTGAAGAAGCCATTGACCTTGCAAAAGACTCCAACTGAGGAGGAGTCACTTTTAAAGGAGCCTTTGGCTCTTAAGAAGAAATGTACCATCGAGAATGCAACCCCCACCAAGAAGCTATTATCTTTAAAGAAGAAAATGTGTACTACTCAGGGTAAGATGTCCTGCTTGAAGAAGCCACTAGTATTGCAAACCACCTCTGGAGAGAAGTCACTCATTAAGGAGCCATTGTCCTTTAAAAAGAAGCCTACCACCAAGGAGGAGTCTCTCTTCAAAGAATCATCTATACTGCAAGAAAAGCACACCACTCAGGGGGAGGGGGCTCTTTTGAAGAAGCCATTGCAGGAGAATATTGATAGTGAAGATGAATTTCTTATGGAATCAGTTTCCTTTAGGAAGAAACCTAGCACAAATGTAGTCTCAATCAAGGAGCCTTTATCTTTAAAGAAGAAAAAGTGTGCCACTCAAATAATGATGTCCATCTGCAAAGAGCTATTGGACGTGCCAAATATGATTGGCAAAGATAAAGATTCCTTCTGTATGGAGCCAATGTCACTTAGGAAGAAGTCTTCAACTGAGGAGGCAGTCTTTAGCAAGACACCTTTTTCTTTAAAGAAAAAGCAAATCACTCAGGGGAAGGCATTTCTTGTAAAGAAGCCACCAGTCTCAGAGAAGACCACCTCTGAAGAAGCGTCATCCTTTAAAAATCTATTGACCTTTCATAGAAAGCCTATAACTGAAGAGGAGTTCCTCTTCCAGGATCCATCTGCACTGAAAGAGAAGCACAGCACTCTGCAGGATGTGTCCCTCTCAACTAATCCATTGGCCTTGGCAGAAAAGACCACCACTGAAGAAGAATCCTATAGTAAAGAACCATTGGCCTTAGAAGAGAAGCCTACAACTGAGGGGGAATTCCTCTCTCAGAAGCCATTTTCATTGCATGTTAAACCTACCAACAAAGATGAGTCCCTCTTCTGGAAGGCTTTGGGCTTGCAGAAGAAGACTGATACCAAAGAGTACTCTTTGAAGAAGCTGTTGGCTTTGCAGGAGAAAAGCACTACTGGAGACGAATCCCTTTTAAATAAACCATTGATTCTGAAGAAGGGGCTCTCTGCTGAGGTGGCAACAACAAGCATTGTGAAGCAATTATCTTTAAAGAAGAAACCTACTGCTCAGGGGGAGGTGTTTCTCTTGAAGAAGCAGTTGGCCTTGAAAGATAATATCACCCATGAAGAGTCCCTTATTAATCAGCCACTGGCTTTTCAGAAGCCCAGCATGGAGGAGACCATCCTAAGGGAGTCCTTGGCCTTGCAGGAGAATCCCACAATTGAGGAAGAAGCTATCCTGAGGGAGCCCTTGGCCTTGCAGGAGAGGCCTACCCTCAATGAGACATTCCATTTCAAGGAGATATGTGCCTTAAATGAGAAACCCACCACTGATAAGGAGTTGTCCCTGAAGGAGCCGTTGGCCTTGCAAGAGAATTCCACCCACAAGGAAGATAACTTTCTCAAAGATTTCTTGATCCTCCAAGTTGAAACCAGCTCACATGTGTCCAACACTGCCCCTGAATCCAGAACAGGCATGTCCAGCACTGCTACCATGTTCAGTGTGGCCAAGTTCAGTACCACAAGCAAGTCAAGTGCTTGTGAATACAGTTCCAATAGACCTTCCTCACCTTGGAGCAAGAGTTCACAAGAGGAGGTATTGTGTTCTCTTCCTTCTTAAATTAGATAATGTGTTCTTTGTTATCCCGTAGGTGGCTGCTAGTAAAGAAGTGTTTTTTATTTATTTATTTTTTTTGCCTTTCTAAGCAATTGATCTGCATATAGTAAACTATAGTAAATAAAGTTAGCCTCGTGGGATCTCTTGACTTTCCAATTGACATAGAAATACATCCAAACAATTAGAAAGTATTTATTTCAAGAAATACCCGCAAGGATCTGGAATGGTGTGTGTGTGTGTGTGTATGTGTGTGTGTGTGTGTACACAAAACTGGTATTTACAGTAGTGGTTAGCCAATTTCTTTCAGGAGATTACCTTTCTTAGTAATTGCAATCTGCATTACAGTGGGCTCTGGTCAAAGATGGGTAAAGTCCACAGAGGCATCTCTCAAGGAAAATGTCATTTTTTTTAATGTATTTATTTATTTCTCAGAGAGAGAGACAGTGTGAGCAGGGGAGGGTCAGAGAGAGAGAATCCAAAGCAGCCTCGAGGCTCTGAGCTGTCAGCACAGAGCCCAACATGGGGCTGAGCCAAAGTCGGACGCTTAACTGACTGAGCCACCCAGGCACCCCAAGGAAAATGTTATTTAAGTTGTAAATTGGAAGGATGAAGGGATGAGATTTGGCAGGCAGGAGGAGAAATACCCTTCTTGTATGCAAAACATCCTGGGTAAAGGTGTAGAAAGGAGGAAAAGGCTACCAAGAAGCTGAATTGGATTAGATCAAAGCATTGAGACAAAACAAGTGACCTAAGAAGACAGGTGACATAAGTTGAAGTCGTAAAATAAGTGTTTTTCTTGGAGAGTCTTGAACTTACCTGTAAAAATGGTGTCTAGTCCCTAGGGCAGAGCAGACATGTACAAGGAGGACTAAACATTTCTTGGTCACTTAGCAGTATGAGGATTGAAGGACCTAGGGGTGCTCTGTTATGGCCCAGGATATATAAGTTTTGAGGAAACTTAGCAGAAATTGACAGTGGGAAGAAAGGAGTGCATCATTTGTGTGTATGTGCTAAGCCTTCCCTGGAATCTTTCTCCTCCTAATGCTTTTTTGGTGATTTCCAAGCAGATGACCCCATTGGCAGATATTGACAAGAACCACAATGATCCATTTTTCAACTCAATATATGCCAAGGATATCTTCAGTTACATGAAGGAGAGAGAGGTATGTAGGTGGCTGTTGGAGAGGGAGGTTTCCTAGGTCTCATTTTCTTATCATTCCATCCTTCAAATGCAAGTTGAAGGGGAGGTAATAATGATGATTAAAATAACAACGGCAACAACTGACATCTACTAGTAGCTTATTATAAGTTAGACATTATGCTAAGGGATTTATGCACATTATCTTGTTTAATTCTCCCAGGAACTCCACGATAGTAGGTATTATTATCTCCTTTTTAGAGATTGGAAAAACTGCTCAGAATCACAGAACTACTATATGGTAGAGGTGGGATATGGGCTAAAGACTGATGACTTTGAAGATCATAAGCGTGCACCTCTAACTGTTGAGGAGACAGTCTCAGACACAGAAATAGTATTCTCTTTCCAAGTGGCTGCTCTTAGAGATCTTTTCCCTTCTCTATCCAAGTTTCTGGCATCATATGTAAAATCACTCTCTAACCTGGTGAAATTTTCTTTCTCCTTTGATATCTGCCAGTCTCCCTGACCACTAAAATTCATTGATTTCCAAATTTTCTTTTCTCTCTCTCTCTCTCTCTCTCTCTCTCTCAATGGAGCAGATGGAGCCAAGATTATCTACCAACTATCTACCAAGTTTAGCAGGCCATGCATAAGAGGGAGGATGAATATCTTATCTTCTCTCTAGAGACATAACATTTGTTTAACTGACTCCAGATCCTTCAATTTTTCTAGTATATCTTGGAGGAAGTAAGAGATAACTTTTGTTAAACTACAAGTATGGGCCTTAGCACTGTCAATTTCACTTGGGATTTTGTTAGAAATACAGAAACCTAGCCCCACCCCAGACCTTCTAAATTAGCATGTGAATTTTAAAGATCCCTAGATGGTACACATGTTAAAGTTTGAGAAGCACTGCTTTACACATCGTGGCATTGTGCATTGGATTGAATTGCAACGAAGGGGCAGAACCTCTCTGGTATTTTTCTGTAGTCATAGGCCTATTCCTGCCTATATTCCATATACCCCCTGGAATCCTCATTATCCACCCTGACACTTGAATATGATGTGCATCCATTTCCCAAGGATAACTAGAACTTGTCTAGAAAAAGATACTTTAATCTGCTCCTATCTGATACCAGCTGAAAATAATGAGGTAGAACTGTGAATGAATTATCTTATTACAATTTATTTTTCTGAGATATTAGTTGCAAGAATTTTTTCTAAGTTACAATTTTTAAACCAAAAGAAGAGCTTATTTATTAATATTTCTTTTTTATTGCTGCCAGGACAAGTTCATACTTACAAAATACATGCACAGGCAGACTGACATCAGCAGTTGCATGAGGGCCATTCTTGTGGACTGGTTGGTAGAGGTTCAGGTAAGCCTGACAACTGCTTTAAGGGGCTGCTCTTCTCTTTTTTGATCATTCAACATCGCCAGATGCCACGCATGGTAAAACTTTTCTGGGTGTACAGAGCTGATTAAGCCATGGTTCCTGCCTTCAGAGGGAGCTTATGATCTAGGGGGTAAGATAAGACATGCAGACAGATAAGTATGATAAAAAGCAGAATACACTAAGTTCTATAAGAATGTTATACATAAGACACTATGAGAGCCCAGTAGAAGGAGAGACTATTTATAGAAAAGGCAATGATGGTATGGTAGTTTAATCATTCTCAAAATTTTGTAAAAGCCTATCTAGTGATTTGGATAGATGTCAGTGAGAAAGTCTTTCAAGCTCCGGGATCAGGAATAGGAAGGACATTGTGGCAGACATGGCAGGACCAGACCTGGCAGGTAGCTATTTACCCAGGGTTGGATGTTGAGAGAATACTGCTATGAATACTTAATTACTTCTTTATACTAAGGAATGTTAGTCCAGAGGAGTACCTGGCACATAATGGAGTATCAATAAGTATTTGTTGAATGAATGGAATTGAATGTCTTGCTATGGAGTTTGTGAGGAAATATAAGTCATAGGCTGTGCCCAAAAGAGTCTTAACTATGTAATTGGGCAGAAAAGGTAATATAGTTTAATATCCTTTATTAAGTACCAGAAGAGTGTTTCAGGGTCACTTTGAAGTAACAGACCTGGAAAATGTGGTAGATGTGGTATATTTAGATATCAGCAAAGCACAAAAATACCTCTCATCTTATAGAAATGATGAAAAATAGTAAATTAGATAAGAGTAGAATTTGGATAGATCTTTATAAGTAAAACTGATCTCAGAGATTGCTGATCATTATTAAGGTAGAAGGAGGACTGACATAGGACTTTGTTCTAATTAACACTTTTATCAGTGATGTAGATGAGAACAGAAAAGATCTACTCATCAGATATTGCATGGCATGAGACTGGGAATAGAGATAGGACATAAATGGATATCAAAGATAAAATATCTCTACTAGCTGGAATGATGAACTGAATATTTTTTAAAAGCTTTTGTTGTTATTTTAACTGCACAAAAATTCATATTTGTTATAGCAAGCAATAAATTATAATTACCTGTGATCACACAACTCACAACTACTGTTCATATTTGTGTGTGTATGTTATTCACTTTTAATTTTTTTAATGTTTATTTTTGAGAGAGACAGTGCAAGTAGGGGAAGGGGTAGGGGGAGAGAGAGACACAGAATCTGAAGCAGGCTCCAGGCTCTGAGCTGTCAGCACAGAGCCTGATGCGGGGCCTAGACCCATGAACCGTGAGATCATGACCTGAGCAGAAGCCAGACGCTTACCTGACTGAGCCACCCAGGTGCCCCTGTCCCTCCACTTTTAAAGAGGTGGACATCCACTTTAGGGGTGCACCTATAGTGCATGAATCAGAGAATCATAAATGCCCAGGTCCCATCCCATATTGTCAAATCAGAATTGAATTGTGGGGGTGTGGCTGAGGCACATATATATATATATTTTTTTTGTTGTTTTCTTTTTATATTTTTTATTTCTTTTAATTTATTCATCATGACAAGTATACTACTCTTTTTTTTAAATATTTTTATTTATTTCTAGGAGAGAGAGAGACAGCGTGAGCACGGGAGGGTCAGAGAGAGGGAGACACAGACTCTGAAATAGGCTCCAGGCTCTGAGCTGGCAGTCAGCACAGAGCCCGACGCGGGGCTCAAACCCACGAACCGCGAGATCATGACCTAAGCGAAAGTCGGACACTTAACCGACTAAGCCACCCAGGCGCCCCAAGTGTATTATTCTTTAATCTCTATCACCTGTTTCACCCATCCCCCTAACTACCTCCCCTGTGGAAACAATCAGTTCTCTATATTTAAGAGTCTGTTTCTTGGTTTTTCTTTTTCTTTCCTTTTCTCCTTTGTTTTGTTTCTTAAATTTGACATATGAGTGAGAACATATGGTATTTGTCTTTTCTCTGACAGACTTACTTCACTTAGCATACTACTCTCTCTCGTCATCCATGTCCTTACAAATGGCAAGATTTCATTCTTTTTTATGGCTGAATAATATTCCACTGTGTAGATATACCACATTTTCCTATCCATTTTGGACACTTGGACTGCTTCCATAGTTTGGCTATTGTAAATAATACTACCATAAACATATGGGTACATGTATCCCTTTGAATTAGTATTTTTGTATTTTTTGGGTAAAGGAGCACATATGTTTTTATAAAGCTCCACAAGTGATGTTAATGTACACCTTTTGATAGAAAATCACAGTTCTAGAAAATATATAGTGTTTCTATAACTTTAATTTTATTTTTTTTAAATTTTTTAATGTTTTATTTATTTCTGAGAGAGAGAGAGAGACAGCGTGAGCAGGGGAGGGTCAGAGAGAGAGGGAGTCACAGACTGAAACAGGCTCCAGGCTCTGAGCTGGCAGTCAGCACAGAGCCCAACGCGGGGCTCGAACCCACGAACCACGAGATCATGACCTAAGCGAAAGTCGGACGCCTAACCGACTAAGCCACCCAGGCGCCCCTAATTTTATTTTTTTTAAGTAGACAGTAAAGTGAACTTTTAGGTATACAATTCTATGAAAATTTAATATTTGATTTGAAATAAGATTCACAAGAAGATGTTAAAAACCATATAGGGGAGGTCCTGTGTACCCTTCACCTACTTTTTCTCAATGATAACATTTTGCAGAAGTATAATACAGTGTCATAATTAAATTTATTTAAATTTCATTGATTTTTGCATGCACTTATTATGTATGTTTAGTCTATAAAATTTTATCACACATGTAAATTTTTTTTCCTTTTTTAATGGATTATTGTCAAGTTGGTTTCCATATAACACCCAGTGCTCATCCCCACAAGTGCCCTCCTCCATGCCCATCACCCCCCTTCCCCTCCCCCCGACACCCATCAGTCCTCCATTTGTTCTCAACATGTAAGAGTCTCTCATGGTTTGCCTACCTCCCTCTCTCCCCGATTTCCCCCCTTCTTCTCCCCCACAGTCCTCCATTAAGTTCCTCCTAATCCTCCTAATCCTCCTATACGTGCAAACATATGGTAAATGTCCTTCTCTGCCTGACTTATTTCGCTCAGCATAACAGCCTCAAGTTCCATCCATGTTGCTTTGTAAGCATGACCACCACAGTTGAGGTACAGGACTGTTCATTACTACAAAGATCCTTCATGTTACCCCTTTATATCAACAGTCATTTTCCTCCACTCACCTTAGTATCCCTGGAAACTCCTAATTACTTCATGTCTATAATTTGTAGTTTCATAAATATTATATAGGTGGAATCATACAGTACATAACTTTTTGAGATTGGCTTTTGTTATTCACCATAATTCCTTTGAGATCCACCTGTAGTGTGTAAGAGTTTTAGTTGCTCTGTTTCCTTGTCAGCACTTGGTATTAGAATTTTTTTTTTATTTTAGCCATGTAACAAATGGGTAGAGGAATCTTGCCATAGTTTTATTTTTACTTTTTTTTGTTGACTTAAAAAAATAAATTCAAGTTAGTTAACATATAGTGCAGTATTGGTTTTGGGAGTAGAATTTAGTGATTCATCACATAAATAAAACACCCCGTTCTCATCCCAAGTACCTCCTTAATGCCTATCATCCATTTAGCCCACCTCCCTCTCCTCCAGCAACCCCCAGTTTGTTCTCTCTGTTTAACAGTCTCTTAGGGTTTGCCTCCCTCTCTATTTTTATTTTAGTTTGTTTTTCCTTCCCTTCCCATATTTTCATGTTTTGTTTCTTAAATTCCACATATGGGTGAAATCATATATTTGTTTTGTCTTTCTCTGACTGACTTATTTTGCTTAACATAATAACTCTAGTTCTATCTTCATTGCTTCAAAAGGCAAGATTTCATTTTCCATTGCTGAATAATATTACATTGTGTGTACACACCACATTTTCTTAATCCATTCATCAGTCAGTAGACATTTGAGTTCTTTCCATAATGTGGCTACTGTTGATAGTGCTGCTATAAACATTAGGGTGCATGTGCCCCTTCAAAATAGCATTTTTGTATCCTTTGAATAAATACCTAGGAGTGTAATGCTAGATCATAGGGTAGTTCCATTTTTAATTTTTAATATTTTTTTATTTATTTCTAGGAGAGAGAGAGAGAGAGAGAGACAGCATGAGCAGGGTAGGGTCAGAGAGAGAGGGAGATACAGACTCTGAAATAGGCTCCAGGCTCTGAGCTGGCAGTCAGCACAGAGCCCAACGTGGGGCTCGAACCCACGAACCGTGAGATCATGACCTAAGCGAAAGTCGGACGCTTAACCGACTAAGCCACCCAGGCGCCCCTGTTCTCTATTTTTAAGAGTCTGGTTGTCTCTCTCTCTCTTTTTTTTTCTTCATCTGTTTTGTTTCTTAAATTCCACATATGAGCGAAATCATTTGGTATTTATCTTTCTCTGACTGACTTATTTCACTTAGCATTATACTCTCTA